>NC_063190.1:19995076-20000076 GCF_017589495.1 Alosa alosa | reverse complement strand
ATCATCCTTCTCCTCTTCTCCTCCTCTCCTCTTCTCCTCATCTCTCCTCTCCTCTCCTCTCCTCTTCTCCTCCTCTCCTCCTCATCTCTCCTCTCCTCTTCTCCTCTTCTCCTCATCTCCTCCTCTCCTCATCTCCTCATCTCCTCATCTCCTCTCCTCTCCTCTTCTCCTCCTCTCCAGGTCCAGGCTGACCCGTGCAGGGGGGTTTTGGGAACCTGAGCGGTGGGACGGTAGCATAGCAACTGAGTGTTTAAAGAGTCAAGCCGCAGCAGTGTCTCTGTGCACTGCAGAAAACTGACCGCAACGCCTGGGCCCTCCTCAGCCTCCCACAATAACAATAACAATAAGAGAGGGATGGAGAGAAGGATGGAGGGTAACACAGAGAGAGGTAGAGAGGGATGGACAGAGGGATGGAGAGTAACAGAGAGAGGGATGGAGAGTAATGGAGAGAGGTAGAGAGGGATGGACAGAGGGATGGAGAGTAACAGAGAGAGGTAGAGCTGTCCAGAGGTGCTGAGTCCAGCACATCAGTGCCTGAACAAAAGACAACAACCCCTCTAACCACAGCTGCTGTCAGCACCCAAGGACAGGGAGAGGAGGAGAGGAGGAGAGGAGAGGAGGAGAGGAGAAGAAGAGAAGAAGAGGAAGAGAAGAGGAGGAAGAGAAGAAAAGGGGAGAAAAGAGAATCAAGAGGACAAGAGGAGAGAAAATGAGAGGAGGAGAGGAGAGGAGAAGAGAGGAGGAGAGGAGAGGAGAAGAGAGGAAAAGGGGAGAGAAGAGAATTGAGAGGAGAAGAGGAGACAACACCACTGCCTGGGTTTGCCACTGAATTGCCAAATAAAAAAACAAGTGAATGACAGAAAGAGAGAGAGAGAGAGAAACACAGTGGAGAAAATAGAGAAAGACAGGCAGAGAGAGGGAGGCAGAACAAGAGAGAGAGAGAGAAGAAGGGAGAGATGGGAGAGAGGGAGAGTGTTGTGGACCATGCATTATGCATTCTCTCTCTACTTTAAGGTTACCAATTCAAATGAATGGAAGAGACACCAGTTGGATTTAATTAGCAAGAGCGCTAGGATTTAAGGGCCAATGCCTTGCCAGCGTGTCACTGAGACAGACACGACTCCAAACTTCACTTGGAACTGACAGGCCTGCTGTTTGCACGCACGCACGCACGCACGCACGCACGCACGCACACACACACACACACACACACACACACCACAAAAAAAAGAAAAGGGGGATAGAGTGTCCCTACAGTACGCCACTCCTCTGTTCAACTGGCCCTTCTCGTCTCGTCTCGTCTCGTCTCTGCAGTGGTGAGCCCAAGAAGCCCTCCCTTCCCTCGTGCCAATGTTTCTTGTAATAATGCTCTTGGCAGGTCCGATCTGGAGCAATTTCTGGTGGACCAGGGAATGTGGGCCGGGCTAGTGTGGCGGACAGTGACGGAAATGCCTGATGTCGAGTGCCAGGGCTGTTTGCTCTGAGTCCACACATTCGTTAGCCCCAGAAAGGCCCCGCACAGCCTAAAGTGCCAAACCGGTCCCTCTGGACTCTCTCTCTCTCTCTCTCTCACACACACACACAAACACACACACAGGTCTCTGGACACACACACACACACACACACATATCTCAGTAAGGCCCCGCACAGCCTAAAGCCAAAGTCCAGCTCCGATGACATTTGGAAAATGGCTGCCACATCACAGTGGAGAATAAACATGAACAAATGGAGAGGATTTGGCACAAAGCGCCTAAATGAGCGAGAGACAGAGTGGATATGGCACAATGAAAGTTCAGCGATAAGTGAAAATACTCATTTAGGCATCGAGTGGCGTTTTGTGTCAGACTTTGCACATGAAGCATAAACAAGCCACTGTGTGGGACCCCTCAGTGCTGGAGCAATCATCAATCACAATGGCCTTTTAATACACACACACACACACACACACACACACACACACACACACACACACACACAGAGAGGTCCCTCTGGACACACACACACACACACATACACACACACGCGCACACGCACACACACGCACACGCACACGCACACAAACGCACACACACACACACCCATACACACGTACACACAAGCACACACACACACACACACACACACAAACACACACACAGGTCCCTCTGGACACACACACACACACACACACATATCTCAGCAAGGCCCCCGCATTGCCTAAAAGCCAAAGTCCAGCTCCATGACATTTGGAGCCGCCAAGCATCACAGGGAGAATAAACATGAACAAAATGGAGAGGATTTAAGTACCAAAGCTCTTAAATGAGCGGTAGAGAGACAGAGGATATGGGTACAAATGAAAGTTCCAAATGATAAGTGAAAATACTCATTTAGGCATCGAGTGGCTAGGCCAGACTCTGTACAGAAGCATAACAAGCCACTGTGTGGGACCCCCAGTGCTGGAGCAATCATCAATCACAAATGGCCTTTTAATACACACACACACACACACACACACACACACACACACACACACACACACACAGAGAGAGGTCCCTCTGGACACACACACACACACCCATACACACACACGCGCACACGCACACAATGCCATTGACGCACACAAACGCACACACACACACACCCATACACACGTACACACAAGCACACACACACACACACACACACACAACAAACACACACAGAGGTCCCTCTGGACACACACACATACACACACATACAGTACACATACACACACACACATACACACAGAGCCCCCTCTGGACACACACACACACAGACACACACACAGACATACACACACACACACACACACACACACACACACACACACACACACACACACATTGAGGCCGACTTCCTGTGCTCTAACTGAGACGATTGACGTGGACGTGGAAGGTGAAAGAAAACCATACGGCACAATTGAAGCCTTCCAAATGGACCCTGAGTGGTGGAGGTGGCTTTATGTGAGTGGAGGCCCGCTCTCCACAAGCCCCACACTGTTTACTTAAAGCAATGTTAAGTGTTGTTGAATCGCGGCAGGTAATTGCACTATTAATCTTAATGGGGGCCTAATTACTTTGAACAACATCGCCTCTCCTTGCTGAAGTGCGCGTGATGGAGAGAGCCAATTTGGTGCTGGCTCTCCCTCTGTGTGTGTGTGTGTGTGTGTGTGTGTGTGTGTGTGTGTGTGTGTGTGTGTGTGTGTGTGTGTATCCACCGCTTTGACTTGTCCCTGGAATCATGCCAGACCAGGGCCACAGCTCTCTCTCTCTCACACATACACACACACACTCACACAAACACAAACAACAGCCCTGGTAAAAGCTGACTATGGGACAAACCTAACAACTCTATGAGCAAATATCTGGACAAAAACTGGGCTACCGTTAGCTGACAGTGTCATTTAGCACCTTGACACACTTTCAATCACTAATGGCACTATGTAAATAGACAAAATTGAACTCATCTGAATTTAACTGAATTGAACAGATAGCATCCAATGGATAACACAATTTTATGAAGACATTTCATGAACTATATATTTATACCGCTGTGAGTTCGGATGCTAGCGCCACATAACTGCAGTGGTAGTTTACTCTGGATGGCTGGCTGGGTGATACGGATGTGTATGGCTGATGTTCCTCCACTGCATTAGCTTCCAGCCTGATAAGATCTGCAGATACAGGCTACATGCTAATGGAGGAGGTAAATGGGTCAGAACAGCTGTATACTGGACACTGCGGAGGAGGAGGAGGAGAAAGAGGAGGAGGAGAAAGAGGAGGAGGAGGATTGAGAGTGGAGTGATCGTTCATAGTAGTACATAACTTCCAGAGGCCTGTCTCTTTGTCTGTTTGTCCCTGTCTGCCTGCCTGTCTGCCTGCATAGCTGTCTGACTGTCTGTTTGTCTGTCTGTCCATCTGTCTGTCTCTCTGCCTGTCTGTTGTGAGTTCAGCTGTATGGGCTATCACCCTGATCTCCTGTGAGGGAGCAGCTGAGCTGGAGCCTTCGCCCAGGCTTCCTAACAAGGCCTCTTACACACACATGCACACAGACACACACACACACACACACACACACACACACACACACACACACACACACACACAAACACACACACACACACACACACTTTTGTTTTTTGTTCACACACACATCTGGAGCCTGCTCACCATGTCTTATGCATGCTAATGTAACAAACAACAAAAAACAGCCCACACATTTTGGTGAAAAACAGGAAAATGTGGTATTGAGGTGGGCAGTGGATCAGACTCTTCCTACAGTGGACGCGGTAAGCAACTGCAATCTCCCCTCTCATCGATCGCCTAAAATTGCCTCGGAAAACACCAATGTGGCCAGGAGTTTCCGCTAGCGATGGCAGCACGTGGGCGAACAGGGATTTTTACACGATGGAAGTGCTCCATACCCACGCTAGAACACACATGCACATTACAGTATGCCGACACACACACACACACACACACACACACACACACACACACACACACACACACGCATCCATATACACACAAATGCACACACACACACACACACACACACACACACACACACACACACACACACACACACACACACACACACACACACACATACACACACACACACACACACGCATCCATATACACACAAATGCACGCACATAGACATAAGCATGAACAAACACACATACACACAAACACACACACATTTACAGTTTTGCTCATATGTTTACACACCCATGCTTACCCACACACCTAGAGATTAGCATGGGATACTTTCCATAAGATCACAAAACACACACACACACACACACACACACACACACACACACACACAAGGCGTTAGTGAAAGACGGAAGCCGGATTGGGGGGATGATCCACTCAGGGCAGATTTGGGCGCCGGTCTCTCCAGTTGCAGCGGCATTTCATCAGACTTTAGGCCAGACTTCTCATCCATCCACACACACACACACACACACACACACACACACACACACACACAC
>NC_063190.1:19910076-19990076 GCF_017589495.1 Alosa alosa | reverse complement strand
CACGTTAGTATTTACCTCACAACAACCTCTATTTAATGTGTTAATTGGCTTTTACACAGCGCGGCAGTGGAGGGGCCGGCATGCTCTTTAAGAAACAGACCGTGACGCTAATTCTGTCCGCTACCACCAGGCAACAGCAGCGGCAGCTGCAGAAGCACTATCAAGGGGAGCACGAACAGATTGAGATAACACTCCCCTCTTCTGAAGGGCCTGATTCAGCTAGCAGCCAGGCAGGCACATTGGCAGGCTATCTGGGCCAAAGCTATAATAGATTTATTGTTGTAGCGTATTGAAATAAACAAATAAATAAAAACATAAATAAATAAATGACTATGACAATATCATAATAAACAAACATATAATTTTTTTCGAGACATGCAAAATCAGGTCTTCCTTTAATTTCAATGAATCAATCGATCAATTAATCAATCAATCAATCAAGTCAGTCAAATAACTAATCAATCAACCAATACGCAGATTAGTGGGTCTGACAGGTTAAGTTTCTCTTCTTCTTCTAGCAGCTTGACGGACAGCAGTTAAGGTCACAGTTCAAGGTCAGAGCTGAGGAGGGCTCTCAGTCAGACAAGCGGTGAGAGAAAGTGGCTGAGAGTGTTGGGGGGGGGGGGCATGAGAGAGACACACGGAACCATCTGGAACATTTTCAGACATCTCAGCGACAGTCACCGCAGCCGCATATTTATTCGCCGCCAACACAGCTCTGACACATGTAAATGGGAGCGTGGCGCTCCGCACCGCGCCGTCAACACACAGAAGAGCGGCAGGGAGGGGGGGGGGGGGGCGGGGGGGGGAGACAGGATGTGCGGTGCTGGGAGATTGGCGGCGGCGTGCTCGCTGTTCCTGAGGACTTAAATCACTCGGCAGAACAAGTGTAGCAGAAAATTGATAATTACTCCGCACACAGCTGGGCTCAGTCATCAGGTATGAAAAAGCACCACCCAGCTCAAAAACATGATCAGAGCGGAAGGAGGGGGGGATGAAAAGAGACAGAAAAGAAGGAGGAGAAGAAAGAGAAGAATGAAAAAGAAAGAGGAGAAGTGCTGCAGCGGCAGTCGGGTCGGTGAGTAAGAAGAAGAGGATTCTGGGTCGGCGAGGGCACAGAGTTTCTGAAGGGCCCCCACTGCCCTGAAGTGCCAAGTACAGGGTGGGCTGGGGCAAAAGGGACAAGTGCCCAAAAGACAGCTCTAACAGGGTGGTGCCTACATGGGCATCTGCTGCTGCTGCCCTCTCTCTCCCTCTCTCTCCCTCTCTCTGCTCTCTCTCTCCCTCTCTCTGCTCTCTCTCTCCCTCTCTCTCCTCTCTCTGCTTTCTCTCTCCCTCTCTCTGCTCTCTCTCTCCCTCTCTCTCCTCTTTCTCTGATCTCTCTCTCCCTCTCTCTGCTCTCTCTCCCTCTCTCTGCTCTCTCTCTCTCTCTCCCTCTCTCTCCTCTCTCTCTCCTCTCTCTCTGCTCTCTCTCTCCCTCTCTCTCCCTCTCTCTGCTCTCTCTCTCCCTCTCTCTGCTCTCTCTCCCTCTCTCTGCTCTCTCTCTCCCTCTCTCCCTCTCTCTCTCCCTCTCTCTGCTCTCTCTCTCCCTCTCTCTCCCTCTCTCTGCTCTCTCTCTCCCTCTCTCTCCCTCTTTCTCTCTCCCTCTCTCTCCCTCTTTCTCTCTCCCTCTCTCTCCTCTCTCTCTCTCTCTCTCTCTCTCTCTCTCTCTCTCTCTCTCCTAAAGCCACTGGCTCTGCCTCTTCTCATTACTGCCACTCAGCATCAGTCAAGGACTGGACCCAGACCTAATGTTACAGACTGTGTGAGCCGATGGCCATGTCTGTGCCTCTGTGTGTGTGTGTGTGTGTGTGTGTGTGTGTGTGTGTGTGTGTGTGTGTGTGTGTGTGTGTCTTTACCTAAGGACTGGACCCAGACCTACAGACTGTGTGACCCGATGGCCATGTGTGTGTGTGTACGCACACACATACACACACTCACACACAGGAAAGGTGCAGTATATAGTATATGGCTCAAGCAGGAAATGAAATGTTAAGTCATGCATGAGGCATTTATTTCTACATCCAATAACCATGCTTTGTTTGCAAACAATGACCCTTCATCTACTTTCAGCTTCATTTTGCTCAATAACACACTATATAACTATAACTATAACTATATAGTGTATATATTTAGAGCTCTATAACTAAAATATAGTGTATCCTTTACATGAGCTCTATAACTAAAATATACTGTATCCTATATTCGCCATGAAGAGTAGACTGTACAGTAATACAGAGTATAAAAATAAAGCGGCTCACTGTATCACTGTAAGAGCTGTGCTACTGCTCATTCACACATTTTATTTCTCTCTTTTCTTCTGCTTCGTTTTCCTTGCACTCTCTTTCAGAGCCGGGTTTTGTCCGAGCCCTTTAGAGTGAGAAATAACAGGGAATGGGGTTATTCTGTCCCAGAGCCTTTGATCCGACTCTTACTCCCCAAGCTGGCTCTCTCTCTCTCTCTCTCTCTCTCTCTCTCTCTCTCTCTCTCTCTCTCTCTCTCTCTGCTCTCTCTCTCCCTCTCTGCTCTCTCTCTCCCTCTCTCTCCTCTCTCTGCTCTCTCTCTCCCCTCTCTGCTCTCTCTCTCTCTCTCTCTCCCTCTCTCTCTCTCTGCTCTCTCTCTCCCCTCTCTGCTCTCTCTCTCTCTCTCTCTCTCTCTCTCTCTCTCTCTCTCTCTCTCTCTCCTCTCTCCTCCCCCCCAGGGTTTGTTCACCTCCCACACGAGCGTTCCCCACCCTGGGGTGAGAGCGAGGTGACGATAAAGTAATCCCATCAACTCAGCGCTGATTGATCGCCTTTCTGCTCCCCACTCCAACCCCCAATGATCCAAGTTAGCCTTGCCAGCTATCGGATTGTTTCTTGTTTTTAGTGAGAAGTCGATACGCTTCCAGTCTGCAGTTTAAACTTCACTCACTCACAAAAGTGCATTTCTTTTAGAAACATGTCACACAGCAAACAAGACATACACACAAAAAAAGCAATCAAAGTTATTTAGGTGGACTGACTTTGTGGCCTATTTTTTCAATTATCTCGTTATATTATGGGACTTTTCCAAAAGTTTCGCTTGGCACCTGCACTTGGCAATCATACGGCCTGTGGAAGTGCTTTTCAACCAGGAAAGAAATCAGGATAGGGCGACACTGAGAGTAAATGAATATGAACATCTCAGCTTTTTTGGCAAGAAGGAGACGGCAGGCATGTCTGTCTCGGGCTGTTCTGATGAAAATGAAAGTGACTGTACCACATGCTGAGATGGCTCCGCTAAAGAAACCAGAAGGCTCCCAATGAAAGAGTGAAGAGTCGTGTTGGATTCGGGGACAGAGTGAAGCAGAGCGAAGATTGAGAGAGTGAGAAACAGACCGAGAAAGAGAAATGAAAGAGAGAGAGAGAGGGATAGAGACAGAGAGAGAAGAGGGAGAGATGGAGATAGAGTGAAGTGGATAGAGAGAGTGTGAGAAGGGGATGTCCCACTAAACAAACTGGCTCCAAAGGCCAGAGTGCAGAGTCTTGTTACATCACAGAGTGCAGAGTCATGTTTGATCCTCCTGATCTGTCATAGCAGGAAGTAGACACGATGTGAAGAGGAGAGCAAGAGGAGTGACACAGCCTGATGCTGATGTCTCATTGGACAGTGGAGTAGTGGTACAACCTAATGCTGACATCTGATTGGCCAGTGGAGTTGTGGTACAACCTAATGCTGACATCTGATTGGGCAGTGGAGTTGTGGGACAGACTGATGCTGGTGTCCCCTAGAGTTGCTCCCTAGATAGGCTGTGCAAAGACATCACTGTGTGTGTGTGTGTGTGTGTGTGTGTGTGGGTGTGTGTGTGTGTGAGTGTGTGTGTGTGTGTGTGTGTGTGTGTGTGTGTGTGTGTGTGTGTGTGGTACAAGAGGGACAAGAGGCAAGGGGTCTATTCCCCTAAGACCAGCACCCTTGGACTTCATTAAAAACTTTCAAACACTTAAACACACCACACACACACACACATATACAGTACTCCACACTCACACACAGTTTCGGCACCATGGGACAACCAGGACTGTTTGCTCTCCAGCTAAGAACATTTAGAGCACAACGGGTCCCCAAGTGGAAGCATGACTCACACACACACACACACACACACACACACACACACACACACACACACACACACACACACACACACACACACACCACACACACACACACACACAAGCGACAAGGAGAGAAAATGACTGAGAAAACCAAGTTCCACTGGGGAAAACCCACTCTTTTCCCCCTAAAACTCCACACCTCCCCACAGTCTCCAGTGTAGAGACACGTCACAATGGTCTGACTCAGTGGCGCCCCCCATCTGTAGGCAAAATCTGCACACTGAGAGTACCCCAGCAGAGGGTACCAGGGTGGGCTGTCAATGCTGTTTTAGTACATTTTAAAAAAAAGAGCAAAAATAATAGCCTGACGAGCCATACCAGACCCACATTAAAATGTAGGGTCTGGGGACTCACCGTTCGCAGTGCTCAGTCCGAGGGGTTAATCGGTTGTCTTTCAAATTCCCTCTGCACGCAACAGGATAGCGTTACAAGTCATGAGTCCCATGCATTTTCCCTCCAGCGGCGCTAGTTGGCTAGTTCAAACTTGAGTATCTGATACTCAAGCTGATGCAACACAACAGCACAACAGGAAACAGATTCTGATCAGTTCAGGTAAGCGCTGAATGGTAACTATTTTCATATCCCCCTTTATATCACAATATTACCACAACAAATACAGTGAAATATTATGATATAACTTCGGCCTCTCCCTCGTACACACCCCTGGTGTGACGATACTACTGACCCACAGCCCCGACGACCTTGGCCCTGGAAAACAGCTCCCACGGGCACTTTCACTTTGACCATAAAATGACCACATGCCTCTAATTCGATTAAATGGACATTCATCTCTTTCAAGCAGCTAGCTCCATCTTGTCTGCCCATTTAGGCTTCTTTTATGTCCGCACCAGGGCACTGCGTTGCGCTAAGCTGGCCGGCACAGCGTGGTGTTGCATGCCATGGAGGCCGCTCTCGGCCCGTAAAACTTAACGAGGCGAGCCCGGGACGATAGCTGCCCGTGGAGATAGATGAAGGGGTTAACAGGGCCGGTAAATCCCGCATGAAAGCAAAAACGCTCACTCGCTAGCGACTCTCTCTCTCTCTCTCGCCTTTCATTTCAACAACAAGTCATTTACTCGCTCGCTCGCTCGCTCACTCGCCCGCAATCGCCTTCTCCCCATTGAAGTGGCAAGTCCCAGTGGCAATTCAAATCATGTCGGGACACGCATGGGATGTGTTGTGATAGCGGAGCGCGACGCCGTAGCGTTGGAGACCATGAGGGCAACAACAGCATCAGCAGAGAGGCAATGCGCGCTCGTCGCGAAGGAGCCGTGGTCATCACTGGCCTACCCAGGGAGTCATCAGCAGGAGGAGAGAGAGCAGAACTCTGCTGCCATCTCGTTTGCGATAAAGCCCCTGGCTCTCGCTCACGCTCACGCTCTGGCTCTGTGTCTGTTTCTCTCTCCGTAGGCCACGTCCCACAAGGTCGTTAGTCTCCCTGAGCCATAGCCTGACCGGCTAGCAGAGAAGGGTGTGAGCTAAGACAATCACAACCACTGATCCACACATCACAGCAAGGAGATGGCACGAGAACAAAGCTACACAAAAACAACAGGGGCGGTTTCCACCAGTCCAGAAGACTCACAGACTCTGCCTGATGAGGAGGTGAATTTGGCATTATTCTCGTGGGAACTACAGTCTATTCCTTCTCCATTAACAACCTTACTCACACAAACACACACACACACACACACACACACACACACACACATCTTACACACAAACACACACACACACACAACCTTACACACACACACACACACACACACACACAACCTTACACACACACACACACACACACACACAACCTTGCACACACACACACACACACACACACACACACACACACACACACACACACACACACACAACCTTACACACACACACACACACACACACACACACACACACACACACACACACACACACACACACACACACACACACAAACACACACACACACACTTCAAACGCCCCCCTACAAAAACCGCACCTGAAGACAGTGGCAAAAAACACCTGCAAGCCACCGAGTAACTGCCACCTGCCACCCACCCCGTCACCCAGCCAACCACCCACTCCGTCACCCCGTCACCTACCCACCCTCCCAGCCAGCCACCCCAGTACCCTCTACACCTTATCAGCTCCGGCACAGGCAGGAAGCCATGGAGGGCACAGACAGGGAGGAAACTCTCAGAATGACAAAGACGAGAGGAGGGGGGAGAGAGAAACAGACGGAGAGAAAGAGATAGAGAGAGTGAGAGTGAGAGGGGTAGCGGGAGAGAGAGAGAGAGAGAGAGAGAGAGAGGAGAGAGAAAGAGACAGAGAAAGGGGGAGAAAGAGCGAGAGAGGCAGAAAGGAAGGGAGTGAGAGAGAAAGACAGAGAGAGAAACGATACCCCGCGCTTCCCGACGGCAGCCTCGGAGTGCCTCCGACTGCTTACGGAGGACCCTCCCACTTCCACCCCCCGAATCAATTTTACATGAAGGGAAGGAGCTGTGTAATGCTAATCTATCTGCCTTAATCCTGTTGCTCGGAGATCCTTTGAAATCCACATTCTCTGCTTAATTCTGAAACAAATAAACCTTCTTTTCCTCCCTAATGAGCTTGCCCTTCAGCCTGCCATTTCAAGTCTGAGGAGTGCGCTGTTCCCCCAACACCACATTCGCGTGTGTCACTGTCTTCTGACGACAGACAAACAAACATAAGCATAACATATTCATAAATAAAACAGCTGAGGCATGACAAACTACTCCAGAAAAAAACAATTTCTCTCTATATATTACACAGCAGTATACAGGGTGCTTTAGGTTTGAACTGCTTCCTAACGTTTATCTTCCATTTCCTTGGACAAGAAAAGGTTAACGTGATGAACAGGCAAGTGAGGCATTTAAAAAAAAAAACAGTTTCTCAACCATATGTTGATAGCCTGAAAGCACAATGTGCTCCAGCTTTGAAAAGCTTTCACTATGAGTTTCCCACTTGAAAGCTTTAGTATTCATTCACAGCACCATTGAACCTCGCATGCCCATGGAGAAATCCATTATGGACCCGAGCATGGTTCGGGTATCAAACGGGCCTCAATGGCAACTGATGCCACTGAGAGGAACACTCTCCCAACGAGTCCGACTTACAATGCAATGCCAAAGAAAACGGATTTTTAATACAAGCTCACAAAGCACACAAAAGGCAGCAGCCATTGATTTTCACAGGAGTCAGGAGAATATGTTTTTCTTTTTCAAGTGGAATCACATTGCATTAAAAAAGCCCACATTTCAGAACCAGTTATGACACCACCTGTTACACAAGCTAATACTGAAGCAAAGTGTGCCGCTGGCCAATGAACTACTAACTGCAGCGAACAGGTCCCTAAACAACCTTGTGGAGAGGTGAACCAGCAGGAGGGGTAGAAGCTCTGGGTTTCTTACCTTAGGTTGAGTGCGTCGAGGAAAGGCAACTTTAGGGTCAATCTGTGAGAGAAAAGAAAAAAGAGAGACATGACTCAGCTGATGCTCGGCACATCCGTTCATCCAAACATTTTGCTACACTGCCAAATGCAGAATATTTCATACGAGACGTATTTCATAGATTTCAGAGGCAATCCAATCAAAATATACAAGAACACAATGGCTTTAGAGTTGATATATCCAAACACTGGAAAAAGGAATAGACATTTGCGATCGATCAATCAGTTTCCAAATGTGTTTTGTTGTTGTTGTTGTTGTTGTTGTTGTTGTTTTTTGTTGTTGTCGTCTTTTGTTTAACTGTTGTTGAGGCGTGCTGTAAGAACCTTATCAATCTTGCATTCGGAACGAAGAGAAACTATTTCATGCACCACGGTCCTGCAGCCTTCCACTAAGTTTAATACGAGGCTCCTAAAAAGAAGCTTCGAACAATCTCATCCAAGCCCTGCACAGTCAAGGAGAGCACTGTAAACAGATCGAAATTGTTCTCTTGCAGAAAATGACTTTTCTCGCATTGAGCGAGGCGAAAAGCTTTACATTGATGCATATTTCTTTGTATGGATTTGAAAGTTTGCCTGCAGGGCCAGAATTATGATCAGCATGGTGCCATTATAGATTCAAACACTCTTCACGTTCAACCTGCATGACTGCAATGCCTTCTAAAGAAGCACAAAAGAGAGAGAGAGAAAGAGAGAGAAAGAGACAAGAGAAAAAAAAGGATGATAAAAAAGAAGTCAGGACTGCGAGGAAGTGAAATGGACCACCGTGAGATTGGGGAGCAATTCAAGTCTGGGCGGTTACTGCCGCTACATACAGGACGATAATACAAGGATGAATTCGCTCTACTTTGGAAAATGATAATAGTCTCAGCTGCTCCCCTACGGCGAGCTGAAATGGCATGTGTGAGATGAGTGAGGAGGCCACAGCCAAGGTGGGCTGCCAGGCCGGACGGAGGGAAGTTTAGGTCATTCTGACACATCGGAGACTTGCGCACATTTGAGAAGGTGAAACACCCGAACATCACAGGAAAGGTTAGTCTGAGAGGAGGAGGGGGGTTCCATCTTGCTGAGGAGAATGTGCCAGAGAGCAGCAACACTTTTCCTCTCTTTTCCTTCAGTCTGATAAAACCATGACTGGCATTCTATTGGTTCAGGTTCAGGTGACTGGATTTGCACCCATAGGTAAATTTGATTTGCAAATTTGACTCACCGTCCATGGAAACACAGATACCTAACGCATGCCATCCATCCTAATACCCATGGATGATGTGTGTTAAGTGCCTGCGTTGTTTTGTAATGTTGCTCAAAAAGGATGAGTTCAGTAACACCTTGGAATGTTCACCCAGTTCATAATGAATTGCATGTAATGATTTGCTTTAGCAATTAGCCTCAGGCTACACCAATTTTAACCTCAATTACTCTGTGAAAACTCGGCATATTGGTGCAGAAATACTTCTCATGCTTCAAATATTAACGTGCACATACTTTCACTCTCAGAATTAGAATTGTGTTTGCAAGACTCCATTAATTCCCATTTGTTGAGGTATGCACAGTAATAGAACAGAATAGAATAGAGTAGAATAGAATAAATAGAATAGAATAGAATAGGTAAGGGATAATGTATAGAACGCCGGTCATTATCGGGAAATAGGTCCCTCCACTGCGCGTCGGGGTCTGGGTCGCCCTGTCGGGACCTATTTCCCGATAATGACTGACTTTCTATACATTATCCCGCTTATTACACGGCTACTTGCCAAAACGAAACAATAAACTCCCCACAATATGACTATTTAGCCTACATACAGTAGCCTAGGCCAGGGGTTCCCAAACTTTTCCACGACAAGGCCCCCCAAATACCACTAGGTTCTGGCCAAGGACCCCCGTGATGTGTTATTAAACCCATCGACAATACTACGGCAAATGTAAAAATACATTAAGCTAATCCTAATAATTATTTTAGCCACAAACACTTCGTGTGTACAGTGTGTAAAAATTGTATTTGGGGCCTTCTGCTATATGAGAGCTATCACTCTACTATTATTCCCAGTCATTATCATGGGAAATATAATGTTCAGATATGCCTCACATTATTATAATGGCATTGTATAACAACCCTCATAGTAGGTATATTTTACATTTTTCAAATGTATTTATTTTTTGCTTTTATTTTTTAACTTTTTAACTTGCTGAGGCCCCCTGGGCATCCCCTCGCGGCCCCCCAGGGGGCCCCGGTCCCCACTTTGAAAACCACCTGCCTAGGCTATAGTCTATTTGTAACAGTTCATCATGACTTTTGCTGAGAAACAAATAGTTTGCAACAACACACGCTGAACTTGAATCAAACATTCTTTAGAACACAGCTGATCAACCGTCTGCTTTTCACTTTTGAATGAAGTTCCAGTAGTGGCGGAGTGATATGAAAGACCTGAATTAGAAGCACAGACTCCGTTGCCATTGACGATATGACTCTTTAGCCTACATAGCCTAGGTTATAGCCTATTTGTTACAGTTTCTTTAAAGTATATCTTTTTTTTGGGCTTTTTATGTCTTTAATTAGGCAGGAAGCGAGTGGGGGAGAGAGTCGGGGTGGGATCCGGAAAGTACCACGGGGCGGGAATCGAACCCCGGTCGCGGGCGTACGGTGCAGGTACCCCAGCCAGTTGCGCCACAGCTGGGGTCTATTTGTTACCATTTCATCGTGGCTTTTGCTGAGAAACAAATAGTTCGCAAAAACACATGAGTGATATGAAAGAAGTGACTGAGAAGCACAAAACCCATTTTCCTTGACAGTGGTCTGTTATACTTAGCAACGGTCTGTTATCGAGAAATAGCAGACCACCGAACGTTGGGAAGGCCCATTCAAGTGAATGGAACATTCTTCAGCATTATGAAGAGCAGTGTAAAACAATAGAATAGAGATCATTGTTACACTGTCATCTATAGTGTAGTGAACCACTGGCCGTAAGTCAATCGATTCACAGTCTGAAACCACTTGACTTAAACTGGAATCTGCATTAATTGGTAGTTACCAATTAATGAACTAAGAATCAAATTCTGTCAGCTCACATTAACTATTACGGCACGGCACAGCACAGCACGGCACGGCACGGCACGGCACAGCACAGCACGGCACGGCACAGCACAGCACGGCACGGCACAGCACAGCACGGCACGGCACAGCACAGCACGGCACGGCACAGCACAGCACGGCACGGCACAGCACAGCACGGCACGGCACAGCACAGCACGGCACGGCACAGCACAGCACGGCACGGCACAGCACAGCACGGCACGGCACAGCACAGCACGGCACGGCACAGCACAGCACGGCACGGCACAGCACAGCACGGCACGGCACAGCACAGCACGGCACGGCACAGCACAGCACGGCACGGCACAGCACAGCACGGCACGGCACGGCACGGCACAGCACAGCACGGCACGGCACGGCACGGCACAGCACAGCACGGCACGGCACAGCACAGCACGGCACGGCACAGCACAGCACGGCACGGCACAGCACAGCACGGCACGGCACGGCACAGCACAGCACGGCACGGCACAGCACAGCACGGCACGGCACAGCACAGCACGGCACGGCACAGCACAGCACGGCACGGCACAGCACAGCACGGCACGGCACAGCACAGCACGGCACGGCACAGCACAGCACGGCACGGCACAGCACAGCACGGCACGGCACGGCACGGCACAGCACAGCACGGCACGGCACAGCACAGCACGGCACGGCACAGCACAGCACGGCACGGCACAGCACAGCACGGCACGGCACAGCACAGCACGGCACGGCACAGCACAGCACGGCACGGCACAGCACAGCACGGCACGGCACGGCACAGCACGGCACGGCACGGCACGGCACGGCACGGCACGGCACAGCACAGCACGGCACGGCACAGCACAGCACGGCACGGCACAGCACAGCACGGCACGGCACAGCACAGCACGGCACGGCACAGCACAGCACGGCACGGCACAGCACAGCACGGCACGGCACAGCACAGCACGGCACGGCACAGCACAGCACGGCACGGCACAGCACAGCACGGCACGGCAGCGGCACAGCACAGCCGCAGCGGCACAGCACAGCCGCGACGCGACACGGCACACAACTGACGCGGCGCGCCGCGGCCGCGGCCGCGCGACGCGGCCGCGACGCGGCACAGCACAGCCGCGGCACAGTCTCACTGCTAAGCAGGGTGTGAAAACGTTTTCTGCGTTCACACACACATCCTGTCGTTTATCAGGTCGGTATTTATCAAATGCTGCTCTGCTCTGGCTGAACTGCAGGTAATCGACTCCACGCGTGTGCCCACCCACCCCGCTGTCCAGCCTCCAAACCCAGCAGGTCAAACGGTTATGACATGAAAGGAGGAAGGGGAGTGAGAGGGAAAAAGAAATCAGTCTAGTTTTTCTCTCTCCTTTCATCTTGTTTTAGCCTCTTGCAACAGCCTCTCCGTGGGCCCTGTCACTGTAAGGGGCTTGAGGGAGTGCAGGCCAGGAGGCAATTGCTTACATTCTTAGTTCAGATCCGGCAGCCAGATTTCATACATTATTGGTGCCTTGCGGTAAACTCCCTCGCTCTCTCTCTCTCTCTCTCCCTCTCTCCCTCCCTCTCTCTCTCTCCCTTTCTCTATCTCTCCCTCTCTCTCTCTCTCCCTTTCTCTCTCTCCCTCGTGCAGGATTCTTTCCCCTCTATCTTCCGTTCCTCTCTCGCTGGATTCTCAGGATGTCTCTCTTTATCTGATTTTTTTTTCTGAATGGCACAAAGGCATTCAGAAGAATGCCTTAGCCCCTTTTGAAGATCAATCTCAATGCGTATGATACATGCATATACATTTACATAGGATGATACATGGTGGTCATATTTGTCAAGATAAATAGCTTGTTAGTGGATGACGGCAAACACATAGCCTGTATGCCAAAATATTACAACCTCATGGCATAAATCTGTTTTTGACATTATCAGCAAGAAGGGCAAAATGTATGCCTATGGCACTTCATGTGTAGACAAGACACTTTACCAGTGCTGTATCAAATGTCACTACTCTCAGAATAAAACACATTTGCACCCACTGCCGTTATGGCTCCCAGTGTAATTAAAGCCAATCTAAATGCAGCGTAAGTACAGTCCATTAAAACAGACATTTATGACTTCATCTTTTAGTTCATGATCAGAGGTTTTTAAAACGAGACCATATGACATGTTAACAGTCAAAGCAAGTAATTGGAACACTATAATTAGTCTCATGATAAACTCCTCCACATTTCCATGAGCCCCAATCTCTTAGATTAGTATAATTAATATAAACTAATTCCAACCAAAAAATGTGACTTGCACACTTCCAAACTATCCTTACACCCTGACCATTGCAGACTATCCTTGCACCCTTGCAGACTGTCTTTGCACCCTGCAAACTATCTTTGCACCCTTGCAAACTAACAGAGACACAAATATGAATCAGGGCCAATGACTTTGCTATTTCTGCATGTTCATTTAGACTGGGTGTAACTTTACATAAGCTGTGCTGTCGCGTGTCCCTGCTTAGCACATGAGGCTATCAATATAACCTGAGGGCCAGCAATGCCCGGCTCCCGTTCTGGACAAACAGTGGGTTAGCTGGCCTGTAGCCTTGCATATGCAGCGCAGGGATGAATCAAATGTACTGCATCATCAAAATGCAAAGGGTATAATTTGGTACCTTCTGAATCCTTTATGCAGATGATTTATTAATGTAACACCTCTGGTAGACCACTTGACCCTAACTTGGCCGTAACTCTGCCCACTTAGCTAGTGTGTTATTTATGTCAGGAAAGACCATTTAGTACACAACATAGAACTTCCTGATACTATACATCTTTCCCTGGGAGCATTATTCCCTGAACAGTGTGACACTTCCTTATGACGCATCTCAGTCAGTACACAATTATAACATTCCTTATGACGTATCTCAGTCAGTACACAATTATAACATTCCTTATGACGTATCTCAGTCAGTACACAATTATAACATTCCTTATGACGTATCTCAGTCAGTACACAATTAAATAACATTGTTATACATGTTCTGACACTAGATCCGTATTGATTACATGTATTCTAAGAACTGTGAGAGAAGATTTGCATAATGGCATCTCTGTGTATTTGCATCAGTGTGTGTGTGTGTATGTGCGTGCGTATGTGTGTGTGTGTGTGTGTGTGTGTGTGTGTATGTGTGTGTGTGAGAGTGTCTGAGAGTGTGGCAGTGTGCATGCTTGCACTTGTTTGCAGACTGCTCTTGCATCCTCTTTCTGGCTTTTGACAAACAAACAGTAGTTACAGGTGTTGCCAGTCCCTCAACGCATGCAAATCAACACGCCACTATCTTTCACTTTCAAGAGCAAAGGAAAACGACAGGCCCACTCACTCCTCCCCACCTCACTTCCACAACCCACCCAACCGCCCCACTCCTGTGCACCACCAATCAGGCCTGGCCGGTCCTCGAAACAACCACCCCGGCCACACACACACACACACACACTCATTCACTCAAACACACACACACACACACACACACACACACACACACACACACGCACACACACACACACACACACACACACACTCATTCACTCAAACACACACACACACACACACACACACACACACACACACACACACACACTCATTCACTCAAACACACACACACACACACACACACACACACACACACACACACACCAAGCCCTGAGCTCCCCTCTTCTGTGATTACACTCCCGGCTACGGGGAAACAATGTGTTTCTCTTTCCAAATATATCTGAGAGACATATTCTCCAGCATCTGAAGCTGAATCTCCCTGTTGGCGAGGCAGCAATCAAAGCATTTTTTTTTTCAATGTACGCCATTGACCCAAGAGAGGAAGGAGACAGAGACTGTGCTGCACGCACCCATACCCCCCGCATAGTGCCAACTTCAGACACATGTGTCTCTGCCCGACCTCCCTCTCTCGTCAGCTTCCAAAAGACAACAACTCCCCACATCACACACACACACACACACACACACACACACACACACACACACACACTTCTTCAGATGACAGACCCACAGCAAACACCAACGAGTGATGAGAGCTATTAATGCAATAAATATTAAATCTTTTGTGCTCCTGCTGTGTGTGTGTGTCTGTGTGTGTGTGTGTGTGTGTGTGTGTGCAAAGCCACATCAATAGCGGTCAACAGCAAATCACAGCAAATAGATCATTCTAGCCACACAAGTGGATGGCAGTTTCAGGGGGGTAAACTGTCCCTATTACACACAACTATAGACATATACTGTAGATATAGTGGGTCTAGGAAGAATTTTTTCTACTATGTTAATTTCAATATTAAGTTTATACTTTGAAGATCCTTTTCAAAAACATATTTTATTTTTTAAAATAATAACAGTGATGGATTAAATAACAAATAAAAGGAAAATAGTACTGAGAAACAAAAATTAAGAACCTGTGACCTACCGTCTTTGAGTCTAATTCGTGGTGCGTTTGCGCTAAGACTTTATCTACGCTGGCGGCATCTGCAAACGTAACGAATCCAAACCCTCTGCAGGACCACAAAGATAAACACAGAAATTATCATAAGATGGTGCATTCTTTCCGGTAAGAAAGACCATCATATTAATAAAGAGACAACCAACTCGATAACATAGATAACATTTGTTATGTTATAGATAACATTTGATTTGAACTATTGTGAACAAATCTTCATTTCACCTTATGCAAATCTAAAGATAAGTTTTGATACTTCGGTGTTGCAATAGGCTAGTCCCAAGTCAATGTCAAATTCCATTAGCTCGCAGAATTACAGCTACCTGCCGTTGTATCGTCCACAATGGCAAACGTTTGCACTGTACAAACTGTACGCTATGTATATGACATACAAAATCTCTCTCACAAACACGCAGCAAAGGGAAAAGTAAATTGCTTTACCTGGATCGTTTTGTCGTGGGATCTCTCATCACCATGCACTCTCTTATTTCCCCGAATTTACTAAAATAGTCTCTAAGGCTGTCTGTGGACAAGAAAGAGGAAGATGCTGTGTTCCGTTACAGATCATTCGTGCAAAATTCATGTCTCACCACTCTCAATTGAGAGCGCATTCATGCACTTTCGAAAATGCACCATGACACACATATAGGGGTCGAATAGAGGACTTGAATTTACTGGAAATCAAAATAACCTTTCGCGCACAGAGGTACACACACATACACACATCACGCATCCCATACATAGCGCTGCACACGCACGGACACGCACACGGACATATCGCAACTCGTCCGAGCGCGGACAATCAACAACCAAACAAACTAAAAGCAAAGCGGAACAAAACGCGTCGGTCTCACCTGGTGATGTTTGCCAGCTGAGGCCACCGATAAACATTTTACTGTAAGAAGAAAACATACAAGAAGTGAGTCCAGATGTCAGATCGGCCATTTTGACGTGTTAGTACTTATAAAAAGCGAGACAGCGAAAAGAGAGCATTATGAACTGTCAGATTCGCTCTCTGGTTAAAAATCTGACATGTTCCAAGCAAGAGGCCAGTCCTGCCTTGCATAACATTAACCCAAACACAAAAATCCAGCGCCTCTTTGCTAGCTACCTAACTGCATCCGGAAGAGAGGACAGACGCTTGTGCGCTTACCGTGTTCTCCAACCAGCGGTACCTTTCCAGTAAAGAATTTAGCGCATGAAAATGTTTCGCATAAATAAAAAGTGTCCACACACGTATCGTCTTACCCCGGGTCATGTTGCGAATCATTTGAGTTTCCAGAGGTGGCTTGGCTCCCGTCTCCTTCCATTGCTAATCAAACTACAGGCAGAAAACTAACAAACACACACAAACACGGCAAAAGCAAAGCGAAGCCCCGCTATGAGAATATTACTGAACCGGGAATGCAAGCGTCACACGTGGGATCAGCACAGCCTCTTCCCTCCCCTCTCATGCCCCGAGTGGGGCGGTGCTGAAGTTCGTCACCTAACCAATTCAATTGACGTCACGGTGAAGAATCCGCCCAGTAAATCTAAAACCACGCCCTCTACTGGTCGACCTGCACCAATACTTGAATGGGATATGAAAGGCATGTTTTTCGTTTTTTTAAAGATAAGAATGTGCTTATTTTATTGTGTAGCCCACCTCTACACGTTATTAAATAGCAAGACACCAGAGTAAAACAAACTCTTCTTGATATGACTAAATCCGTTTAGGTAATGAAAACACACACCTGGCTGACATTCCAGGTGTCATGTTTGAGGACAGGGAGGGGCGCATGTCCACCTGCTGCTGGTCTGAGCACTGCTACAGATTGTGTTCTCCACTCCACGGGAACTATGATGAACAAAAGCACATTAATAAAACACTAAAAATGCCTCAACACTATTCACTACTGGCTTCATTTTTGCTCCTTTTGGCTTCAAAGTTGTACACATTTAGCCCATGGGTGTATTACAGAGAACCGGTAGTTTGCACACAACATTTTGGAATGGGTATTCACATTGGACATTGGTAATAATATATTGATACAACTTTGTATTTAGGAAAAGAAATGGTAGGATTAGGGTTATGCAAATCATCAATATACTGCAACACTCCGCTGGTAATTGCAATGTTACATTGTGCCTCATCAGATGGTACTACAATGTAGCTACAATATAACAAGTACACAATGTAACATGTTCACATTTGTATAATTTATTCATTACAACATGGCGCTATGTTCTATTTCCTACTGAAGCCTAGATGCTACATGAACTACCTTTGGGCAAAGAAGGTCATTGGTTAATCACAAATCCGATCCACGTCCATCCCCCTCCAGTCAACAAGGTCAGGGGTGGACAAGGGTAAGTGTTCATCTCAGTTCTACAGGTATCTGAGCCACTAAGGTCTGCCACGAGTAACAGGGCTCGGGTGTGTGTGTGTGTGTTCTGAAAACAGAAGGGTGTGGTAATCAGATTGCGTTTTAGAAGCCTCTGACCTGAAGAGCTAAACACAATGACAAAGATGAAGGATGCGGCCAGATAGAAGCTGGTCCAGCACCGGAGGAGAGGAGAGGAGAGGAGCTTGCTCCGACATGGGCCAGCTATGGGCCAGACGTGGCTCACGCCCCGGTGAAGCGATCAAGCAGAGCACCGTCACGTAGTGTTTCATGGCGGAGGATGACTATTTTTGTTTATTTTGATATGTGATGAAAGCAATGCATGTTTATTAGAGGCCGATCTGTAGGCCTAATTAACCAGACATTGTTTAAAGGTGGGATAAGAAACACCAGAATGACAAAACAAACAGAATGCTTTTAACTATCATGGGTACATTGATGAAGGAAATGATCAAACTTGAATTTTATGTTTTTGTTAATTAAGTAATTATAACTTATATTATACTGTACATAACTACTGTTATAACTATTTACAATTATTATTTAAGCACTTATTCACCCTTTACATCACAAACATGTCATACTTCTGGACAATCTTTCCTCAAACAAAAATGCACAAGATCAATCCCACACATTTCATAAAACACTCCCAGACAAACTACACATCTGGTGTGCCGGGAATTAAAACGCTCTTGTTTTGAGCGTTGCATCAAGTTTTTAAAGATAGAGACATCAGGCCTGATAGCCCATAACATCTGCGTAAAAAAATACGGCAGCGGAAAAACATCCTCAAGAGGAGCATGAAGGCAAACCAAAAAATATTCTAGACACATGGAGGAATGAAATGTCAGTGTTCCCGCAATCTTATCACTGCAGCCGGGAGGATGTGTCCAAAGAGTCTTTTAAAATGAGTGATTGCCATTTCACAGCATCGACAACTTCACATTGAATGGTTGTGTTCTGATAGTGGTGAAGCAGACCTTAGTGGAGAGTGATTACATCCCTGACTGTAGTACGTATTTGTAATCAGAATTTGCCATGCTGCTCTGAATGCAAACACTTACTGTACTGACTTCAGGTGAATAGGCATTACTCAGTCTATGCATTGTGATTACACTGAGAGAAGAAGAGAGAGAGTGTTTATATCGTCTGTTCTGGAATGAAATTGAAGCATTTAAGAAATATAAAATGCCCTGGAATGTGCTCCGTAGACAACTGTATTCAAATATTTTCAAGTTTGAGTTTACAGCTTATTTATTTGCAAGTTTGAGTTTCCTCTTTGGTTTCATTTTTCAATCTCTCTTCTACATTCTTTTTTTTTACCAATTCTGAGTCATCATAGTGAGTATTGTAGGTCTACAACCAACACTGAACACTCAAAAGCTGTGTGTGTGTGTGCATGGCCATTGGGCCTAGAGATAACTACAGCCTTGAGCTCTTCAGCAAAACATCCCAATAAGCATATCATCACTCCTCTCGCAACAGTGGCAGAAATATGATCACTTGAAAATCACTGCTTAAGGTTTATCTGGGCATTTCCCTTCAAATCTGTCTGGCTTATAGTGTTTACCACCACCAGACTGTTTAAAATGCAATCCAGCCTTCAAAACAGTGATGAGAGATGCCTCTTGCCATTGCCGCCAGCTGCGTTCGCTTTTCTCCGGCTCATGATATGATCTTATCGCTCAACGCATATTAATGCAATCAATGCATGCTTGGTAATTAACCACACAAAAGCCTTCGGAGTCCACAGCAACATTAGTGTGTGTGTGTGTGTGTGTGTGTGTGTGTGTGTGTGTGTGTGTGTGTGTGTGTGTGTGTGTGTGTGTGTGTGTGCGCCCAGTCTCTTCTGATGAGGGTAACTGACTCAATATGTAAAACTGAAAGTCCCCTGCTGAAAAACCAAGAACAAACTGCTTTGTATCGTTTGGTGTCAGTGACATATTTGCCAATGTGCCTTGCAGTCACAATGGCATCTGTGTTTAATTAATGAATTCATGAAGTATTTAAATGCGGATTTCATTTTTAATGTCCTACATCTGTTAGACGCTGCAATCAGATCAATAAGGAGCTTACATAGATGTATGACCAGGTTTCCAAGAACTGTGTGATGCTCTGATGCGCTGCCAATGTCACTTAATATTGAGAAGAAACGTATGAGCATGTGAAAATACAGATGGCCACTATCGGCTTTGAGAGATGGCCAGGCTCTGAGATACTGTTCCACATATTCTGTCACATACTATATACAAGGCAGTGTACACTCCTCAGTTCAGATCAATTCAATTCAAAGCACTTTATTTACCCCCCTGGGGGCAATTAGAAAGGCATGTGGAGTAGCATATACCCTTGTAGGTCAAACCGATGTTATCAGGACCTAGGTGGAGCCAACTGTTATCCAGTGACAAAACATTTGTCCCCTAGATGTTGTCACAACACCTATAGTACAATGACTAAGCTTAAAGTTTAAGCTTATAGATTCTGACTGCGGAAAAAAAATGGTGGTGTATGATTTGAAGTGAGGGGAGCAGAGATCAGTGTGTTTGTGTGTTCATGTATGTATGTATGTGTGTGTCCATGTGAATGTGTATATGTGAGTATTTGTGTGAATATGACAGAGAGAGAGAGAGAGTGTGTGTGCGTGTGTGAGTGTATAAAAGGGAAAGCTAGGGACATCACTGTCATCCACAGCTGTCATTAACGTCCCTTGTTGACAGGAGTGAATGCACACGAATAGATTGATGGCACAGGCCTCAGTGACTGCTATAGCGTAAGTGTTGCATAATTTCATGTTTAGTTGACCCTGACCACAGTGTAATGACATTAGCTGTTTACTGTCATATGCATCCTGTGACACTTCCTTCTATATTTAGCAAATCCCAGGAGTCCAGAGTGGACAGTCCTCTCACGGGTCCTCTCCTGCTCATGACAACTGTTTTAGTTTTTAAAAAGGAAAACAAACTGAAGCTTCATTGAACAGCATTAGAAAGCACAAGAAAGTAAAGTTCTTATCAAGCCAACATTTATCGTTTAAAGGTGACCCATAACTCTTTTGTTTAAATAAACCATGTATTACACATGCATTATATTTATGTCTATGTTTATATTCATGTTATATAGCAGATGGGGTTTTTTCCAAAGCGACTTACAATGAATCAATAAACGTGATCTTTTTATTGTAATAAATAGCCTACAGTTTATTTGTATGTTTGTAGGTTTGTAATGTTTATGGTTACATAAACATTACAAACCTACAAACATACAAATAAACTGCAACACTGTAAGGAAAAACAAATTAGTTAGAAACAAGGTGAACAGACCTTGAAACGCTTTTTGAAGATCCCAAAGCTATCACTAGAACGAAGAGTATTGTAGTAATGTGTATTGCACAGGTATGTATCATATGTATGAAAACATTTACATCTTCTGTATAGTCTGTGTGTTCAAGAATGTCAGTCAATTATGAATGGGAGAATGAAGCCTTTTCATTAGCGATTTATTTTTGGGGCTGTTTTTTGGCTGTGAGTCTCTGAAATGATATCCAGCGCCTCTCTAATGAAACACAGCGGCCCTTCAGGGGAAATAATAACCCTCATTTCTTCATATTTAGCTGATTTTGTGCATGACCTCTACAGTAACTGAGCTCAACCTGCCAGGGCCCATGGGGGAGGGACTGCAGCCTGGGGGGATGGGGGGTTGGATGGTGGTGGGGGCTGTTATAATGAGCTGAGGAGATAATGTGAAATGACTCAGTGTGACTTCATTAATCTACGAGGGCCCTGGACGAGGCTCGCCGAGGCCCTATGGTGCCATTCTCCTTCAGAGAACCGCCGCGCTGCTGCACAGTTCCTTTTACCTTGAAATAACATTACGGAAAATCAGCCTGAAAATCAGCGTAGAGAGAGAGAGAGAGAGAGAGAGAGAGAGAGAGAGAGAGAGAGAGAGAGAGAGAGAGAGGGCTAGGGGCTAAGGGACAAGGCATCATTAGGGGGAGGTTTACGTGGACTTTAACACACACCGGAGGTGGTAGACTGGGGGCAAGGGTTGTTCTTTTCCATCACTTTTGCCAGTGACTGCTTTTGAATCAAAGACTAAAAATAAAGCATTTTGTTTGTGTGCCTTGTTTGGATTTTTGAACAGGTGTGATAATCATCATAACTAGGAACCACACGCTACGTTGTACTCTATGTGTTATTGAAGACATGATTTAATGTGATATAAAAGAGTGTGGAAAGTGGGAATAGTTTTTTTTTTCTTTCTTCCAAAACTACAACTGACGTCTGTGTCCTATAGGATATACAGATCTGCACGAGGGCAGTGCAGGTCAAAGCGGCATCAGCAGTGTCATTACTGGTGTGTGTGTGTGTGTGTGGGGGGGGGGATATACTCACATTTTTAGACCCAGTCCATACAACCCTACATGCTGTCACAGCGACAGAAATACCAGCAAGAGTCTCTGTACAGCCGTTAAGAATTGGACGGACCCCATCTCTAGCGTGGGCTCTACGAACTGAGCGTCAACAACTAGGCCTTTGCCGCTGTCCACGGTCCTGAAGTTAGAAACGACAAAGTGACTCGCGTCTGTCCCTCACCGCTTTCTTTCTGATGCTGTAATTCCGTTACGTCACAAAAGAGCCTCCATGGCGACTAGGAAATAGATTTGTGCTGAACTGCGTCAAGGGTGTATTTAAATTCTGCCTTTCCCTTCAGATGAGCACGTATCCAGCGGTTGATTTCTTTTCCATCTCAACAAAATGCCGAATTCAATTCCTACTAAAAGCTGCGACGGATTGGATGGATTTTTAACTCCCGAGACATCTTGTAGACATGATGCGGTTACCAAAGTAGCCTAATGCTTTGGGGAAGGCGATTTTAAACAATATGAAAAATGACTTTTTTTTTAATTAGCCTACATACAATTTCCTTAACACTTCAGCAAGCTGCACTGTAAAACATGCTCCTATGTGTAAGATGGATTCTATGGAGTTGGTCTAAGTCATGACTAAAGATACCAAAATGCAATATGCTACATGAGAAATAGCCTACATCACGTATTCAGTCCATATGCGACTGTCAGCGAGGTTTAGCAGTTTCTCTGACTTAGAAATAGATTAGGTAATAGGCACATTTATTGTATACTTGCGACCTCTGCTGGATGTCATCTACTTTTGTGTCAAGCATTTTCACTGTGGACAGGGAACGTTTTAAAATCCTGACATGAACATCAGGCCTATAATGTATATATTAACGTTACTAATTTATTGATGGTAGTGTTTACAAAACCCTAACGTGACTTTATTGACTTATCGAAGAACTAAGTCTATACAAAAATAACATATGTTGTTTGAGACACATTTGTTGATTGTTAAGAATTCTATTTTTTTTCTTTTCTAATTTTGTGTGGCAAAAAGTCAATATGTTAGGTTATCTATCAGTGATAACTGATTAAAAAGTTTATGTATTCAGATGGATACAGGACCTGCAGTTCGTCAGATTCAGTGTAGGCTGGATCCTTCTGTTGCTATAAAACCACCACACACACACACACACACACAGCATCTCCAAAAGTGATGTGTGACATTTTGATGAGCAATAAGGACAATACCTTAGAGAAAGGCCCAGCAAATCTCCAAAGTTCATTAAAACCAAAACCTACAAGGAAGAAAAGTGCACACACACACACGCAAACACACACAATCTTGGAGAACAAAGCTGGCAGACAGGGAGTGGGCAGAAGTTGTTTTATTAGTGTGACATCTGTGAATGTAAAATAAGAGGATGACACAACAGATCATACAAAGAGAGTCCAGAAGTCACTGCTGGGTACTTCATATTAAAATGACTGTTCTTCAGCATTGGTTAATAACACAGTGGAGTGATGTGATGGCTGCGGTCATTAACAACACTTTAATAATAATAATAATAATAATAATAATAATAATAATAATAATAATAATAATAATAATTCCATTTGTATGTTTTACATATACAACAACTAGCTGCTTTACGAAAAGCAAAATAATACAATATCATCACATGTATGTACAGAGTAGTAAATATATTTGATTTGTACACAAATATTTACAGAAGTGAAGCTTACACTGTTAACAAAAAATAAAAAATAAAAACAAAACACAAACAAAATGAGACCAATAAATGAGTCTATCTAAAGTTTTGCATAACCTTCAAATGTGCCACATTTGAAGATATTACACACATATACACACACAGCCAATGCGACGCGTGACTGAGGTCAGCTATTCATGCAACTTTTGACTACCCTTCAGGACACTATGGATGCCCTGTTTACCTCAGCTGGGGTGGGGGGCTCAAACTGAACCAGTATATCTCCTTCAGTCATCCAGAGACATTTCACCCCATTAGTCTACAAAAGGTGTGATCATCCTAAGGCCTCATCAGAATAATGGCTCTGATGAAAGCATTCTTATGCAGTGAGATTAAGATTAAGAGGAGGCTGATGAATTAACTAAAGTGATGGGGTCCATGTGGTGTGTAGTCAGTGGATAGATAATCCAGTACGTAAATGCACTTCAGAAAAGCATTTCTGATTTCAAAGCCCATTTTTTGTGCACCCCTAGGAGCTGTTGTGTTCAAACGGTGGTCTTTACTAGTTTGGCTATTATGACACCACCTGCAGACAACATTTAAGACACTTTGCAGGGTAGTGGAACAATTAGTTTGGTCTGTGTGTGTGTGTGTGTGTGTCAAGAGGCTGGCACTGAGCATTTTCTCTGTTGCATGGTGGGCTCTGCAAAAACTACAAAAAGCTTGAATGTATGCTGCATGGCGTGACAAACAGTGTGTTCATCCGGAGTGCAAAACGCAACAGCACCGCCTGGTGGACAGCATGGGAACCACACCCATGGGAACAACCTCTTAGTCTAAAATATTCGCTTTGATCTTTCATTCTATTAGGAGCAGACCACTTCAGCTTGCCTCTGGCTAGTGAGGATACTGTGTCATGTAAAGGATAGACAGTTTGGACTATCTGAGGACTATTTGGCGCATATATATTGTTTACAGCCAACACTTTTGGGAGAACAGGGATCTTCAACACCTGTTGTCCCGTGGCACAAATCACATAAAAGGAAGCTAATGCTAGGTGTGCTATATAGTGTTGTGTTTGTGTGTTGTGTTTTTTTTCCACCTTTATGCTCTGCCACAATAAAAGAGAGGGAGAGATTTGGCCTCTGAAAAAAGAAAACTGAAATCTGTCTGGAGTGAAGAGTTTTTGGAAGTTGAGGTATTCCTTGGAAACCATTGCACACAGTTAGTTCATGCTAGTTCAAGAAGACTATCTAAGCGACAGAACCTAACCAAGACATTAAGATTTACACATAACGCTTGATGTATGGCTTTAAGGAATGTGTCTGTTCATATGGTTCCCTCACTGAAAGTGATTCTATCTCCCAGCTCATACTGGTCAGTGCAGCTGCACCATATCGTTTGTTTGTTTGTTTGTTCAGAACGGAGTCCTTCAGAGCCACCAGCACTCGGCGGCATTTCCTATGCTTTGGTTTCACACAATAACAACATGACCAGCTCTCTAATACTTCATCAGTTTGGTTCTGTAGATTCAGTCACTCCTGAACAAACGTCAAAAAGAAGAAAAAAAAAAACAACAAATGAAAATAAAACGAAAAACCAAAAGCAATTTCCCTTTGCATGCTCTCTTCACAAGGGCTGCACTGTCCACACAACGCCTCGCAATTCAAGTATTACAAACAGCATGTGTAAACAAAAGCCATGTGTTGTTTGACTTCATTTTGATCTGTTAATTTGATCTTTCTAAGTATCAACACACACATGCACGCACACAGGTGAGATCACTTAGTGTGCAGTGCTCTTACACTAAAGGTTTGGGGCAATCTGGCTGAAATGCTATGGAGAGGTGACTAGGTAGTTTAAGAGCCTCTGATGGTTATTAGGACAGTGCCTTCTTTAGCAATTTCATTTCAATTTTTCTTTTACAATGAATAAAGTGCATCCTTACACACTTTTGCTTTTGTTCTTGCATCAAATACTATATTCAGTCTTGTTGTGAATACCCTATATTAGTATTAACACCACACTGTGAACAGAGGCGCCAGGATAAAATGTACACAGAAGAATAAAACTCAGATGCAGACAAGCCCCTGTCATTGGCACAGGCGTTACATATTTATGAGCAGCCCATGTTTGGCACTGACGAAACCGAGAGGAAATCTAGAGTTTTCTCCACACACACACACACACACACACACACAAACACACACACACACACACACACACACACACACACACACACACACAGATCAAGATCGGGCCCAAACCTGGCCGTGGGGAGGGAACGATACCCTGCGTTCAGCAGAATCAACTGAATCAAAGTTAGCCTCCATGTCTGGCCCCTGTGCAGACATGTACATGTTGGGGTTTTAGTTACATATAGGTCTGAGAGATAAGGGTGGGAGAATAACAACTAAGATGAATGGAAAAAAAAAAAAAAAAAACAGCAACAAAAACAACGCTCTACATCTCAGAGGGGTTGTGTGTGTTTCTGTGTGTGTGAATGTGTGTGTGTGTGTTGGAATGGACTATTGAGGGAAGACGGACGTAATACAGAGCAATGAGGACACTTGCTTGCATACATGCTGGACCCCCCCCCCCCCTCCCGGACCCACAGGAGGACTCATTGACCCTCTTCTGTCCCACGTCACTCCCTCTGAGTGGAGTGCTTCAAACCCCCCCGTTTGTTCTTCACCTACATATTGACTTATCGGGACGGACAAGAACTCTCCCTTGCAATTTTAACTCTTTAGTCCCACACATAGGAGCGTGACAACTCCAAAAGGACTCTGAGTAATGCAGTATGGTTAATACATTTTTGTTTATCTCCCCCACTTCCATTAATCAGCCAAAGGCAATGACTATATACACAATAAATTGTTATAATGTAGTGTACTGATTTATGTGTAAATTTTACTCATTTTTCTTCAAGAGGTATTCCATGTGTTTATGTTTGGTATAAATACTGAGCTTTATGCAGGCAGGGTGTCATTGTTGATTGTATAGGAGACTATCATAGGTTGTTTGTACAGTTGGTAGCTGTATGTACATTTGATGCAGAGCAGTACCACTTCATGAGACCACACGGGAAGGTTTCCTTTTCTTCATTTTACAACAACATCTGAAACCCCTGGAAAAGGCACACAATGAATGAAAAACATCCCAAGGTGTGTGTGTGTGGGTGCATGTGTGTGTTTGTAATACAATAAGGGAATCTGCCTTGTGTGTGTATTTGAATGTAGCTGTGTGGCTCTGTGTGTGTGTGTGTGTGTGTGTGTGTGTGTGTGTGTGTGTGTGTGTGTGTGTGTGTGTGTGTAATAAAATGAGAGAATGAGCCATCGAGAGAGAGTTCTCTTCCACATATTTTGCCTTATGACAGGAAGGCCTGTGGGGTCCTGGAAAAGACCTCCTAAGACTACCGTGTGTGTGTGTGTGTGTGTGTGTGTGTGTGTGTGTGTGTGTGTGTGTGTGTGTGTATTTACGTGTACTGTCCTCTGTTCTCACACTCACACACACCAAGAGCTCAGACGGGCTTCCAAACCTGCCCCACTCTGACCACCAGCAATGCAATACCAACACGTGCAGTTCATGTTCAACAGAATGGAAGCATTCAATCGACTCACTGAATCGACTCACTGAATCGACTCACTGAAAGGGTCCATCAGCGCTGGACTCTCTTGGAGTCTGTTTTGGTCAGGACCACAAGACCGGTGGCAGAAAAGTCTGACCAATACACAGAGGGCCCGGCTCCTTTACGGAAGAGGAAGAGCAGCCGTGAAGGTGAGGTGGGCACCAACGCAGATCTTGTGATTCGAAAGAGAAGGATCGACACGGGCGACAACATCCTAACAACAACATCTGTCTTGTGTCCATTCTCAACACCTCACCCTCCTCCAATCAGAAAAAGTCTGAGGTCTCACCACCCAACCCTCCACCAATCAGAAAAAGGCTAGGTTCACCTTGAGTCCTATGTCTGCCATCTTAAATCGTCTGTAAAGAACATGATCCCATTAAAAATGAACTATAATTTAAAAAAAAAAGACTGATGTGCAAATCGAAGAATACTTCCGTTCTAAAACAGAACACAGTCAACAAACATAAGAGGTAAAGAAATGGCTGCCATCTCCACGGTGTCCTCTGAGCCGTTTCAGCGTGTCAGTGCACTCTTTTAGTGTCAGATTATGTCAGATAACACACGAGTGTGTGTGTGTGTGTGTATATGTATATATGTATATATATGTATATATATATATATATATATATATATATATATATATATATATATATATATATGTATGTGTGTGTGTGTGTGTGTGTGTGTGTGTGTGTGTGTGTGTGTACCAACCGACCAACACACACACTCCCTTAAAGAGGAGCTTGCAAGTCATCCCAAAGCAAACTGAACACTGGACCCTTTTAGAAAAAAAACAACATGAGACTCTGCTCCTGGTTTCTCTCCCACAGAAGCGTTGATCTTCAGGCGTTAAGAACGGGACGTCTAACCAAGAAGATGGAGAGGGTTTAAAAAAAAAGCCCAATCACTGGCAAAACCAGGTGGCTGCCGGTTAGGTTAGCTAGACCACTGGTGTGTCGTGGCATAGAGGGTTGGCATTAAGACGGGCACCCTGGCCCCCGTGAGGCGCTGGCACTGTCGGCAGGGTCACACCAGCTTCTTGATGCTGGAGCGCTTGAAGCTGCCAGTGCTGCGTTGCTTCTGCACCTGACTGGCCGATCCGTGGCGTGCCCGGCTCCCGCTGCCGCCGTGGCCCGAGGTCGGAGACAGCTCCACGTTCTCCTTGTCGATGCCTGTCCATCTCACACACACACACACACACACACACACACACACACACACACACACACACACACACACACACACACACACACGTAGGAAGTCAACACCAAGAGGAGCACATGTTGAAATGTATGATTAAACCTATTAAATGATTATGATGACCTATAATTATGATTAAACGATAAACAGAGATTTGAAAACTATTTTAAAAACATTTACAGCAGAAGATGTGACGTCTCCAGTTGTCTTATTCTGTCACCGCGGCAACTACTCAAACAAACTACCAACATATGAGAGCAGCAGGGATAGATATTACACATAGTACGCTATTGATTTAATGCGGTCATGCTAACCATTGCCTGCTCAGGTGCACACACGCACACACACACACACAATTATATTGTGCTTTTCTGCACTATGTGTGTGTGTGTGTGTGTGTGTGTGTGTGTGTGTTTTTTTATGGACATATGGATATATGTATTATGATAGAGGGTTCCACTAAAATGTGTGTGTGTCCGTGTGAGAGGGGGGCAGGTGGGTGTTTCTGAAGTACCTGGCCGGCTGAGGTGTGGTGAGAATACGGCAGACTTAGAGCAAGGCAGAGAGGCTTCACAGACACACAGTGGGAAAGAAACACCAGTGAGTGACCATGGCAACCCAAAAAGAGGAGTGACACAAAGCAACATGATTATCAACAAAAACACAAAACAAAACCAAAACAAACAATAAAAAGACAAACTCAACAGGTGATCAAAAAACCATGACAAACCCAATCCAACACTGAATGAAAAAACTAAAACAAACAAATCAGAATCAGATATGCAGGTGTATATGAGAAGAGTGAGATTGTAGAAAACAAAGATTTCACTTTCAAGATGAAACAAGCAATCACTCTAAATTCTAAACTTTAAAACGGATCAATCTGATTTAGATATTTGCAATAGAGGTATAACAGAGGTTACAGAGTTGCTATAAGGTTATAATAGCGCTTAGAGTTGACAGAAAAGTATAATAGAGCTATAGTTGTGCTATAAAGGTATAACAGAGCTTATAGATTTGCTATAGAGGTATAAGTGGAGTGAGCAGGTTTCAACACAGCACTAGGGGACACAGGAAGGAGTTCACTAACTATGTAGTAAGGGTCAAAGGTCACGGGACAGCTCACTTACACACTGCACATGATCACTACACCCCAAGAGACAGGGCACCCAAAACTGACCAGCTCAGTCCTTCTCATGCTTGTGTCAGTAGCACACCATTTTGTTTTCTCGTTCAAAAGTTCAGAAGAAAAAGTGGAGTGCGTTTTCACTTCTGGGTGAACTGTGCCTTTAAACACTTAATCACTACTGCATAGCGATCAGCAAAAAGGTCGATCAGATTTAGCCTCTATAATGTTTTCTGCTAGTGTGCCAATTACATATAGGGGGAAGGAAAGGGTCCATAAAGTACCTCACTTCCAGAAAAACAAAGGATAGCTATGTTCACTGCAACCGGGGGAGGGGGAGAATCAAAGAGATGAAAAATGAAAAGAAAAAGAAAGTCTGTTAGAGATGGGAACTGAAAACACAATGACAGTAATCATGCTACATGCTTCCCCACTACTCATTTCTCTCCTGTTTCCACGGCAGCACAGCCCCCTCCCTCCCGAGCCCACTGGAGGTGGAATACGAGAGAGATGCATTCTGGGAGTACGACTATTAGCAGGCCAAAGGTAATGGGTTTTAATAAGCCTAGTTCTACAATGGTCCACATAAGAATGTCTGGTTGCAAATTACCATTGAATATTTCAATGGTTCAATGCAAATGTATTTTTATGTGACTGCACTGACTTTGCACCGCTATATTTCAGGTAGGATGTTTAAAAGTATTTTAAATACACACACACTCTCTCTCTCTCTAAATACACACACACACACACACACACACACACACTCTCTCTCTCTCTCCCTCTCTCTCTAACTCACACACTCACATACTCACACACACATTACAGGAGAACACAGAGAGAGAGATTAAAAGTAGGGTGTGTGTGTGTGTGTGTGAATGTGTTCACACACACATAGGGGAACATAGCTTACGAAAGAACTTAAGAAAGAAAGAGAGAGGCAGGGAAAACATCCCAGTGGTGTGGTGTGGGGTGTGTGTGTGCAGGTGACCTCTTGACCTCTCTCACTTGACCTCTGACCTGGTGCGTGCTGCGAGGTGGCCAGCGATGTCATGGAGTTGGACAGGTTGAGGTTGGCAGCGATGCTGAGCTGGCTCTGGACGGCCGGCGGGTATGGCGAGGTGGGCGTCCGCAGCGTCTCCTCACTCGTCTCCTCCTCGATGCCCGGCAGGTAGGAGTCCACCAGCGCGTCCAGGAACTTCACGATCAGCTCCGCGTAGTCCGGGATCTGCGTTTGCTGAAGATGGACGAACGAACAGAGACTATCAGTGGAACAGGAGACACGCTGACCAAATCTACTCTTATACACATACTGTACATGCATTTCAAGAGTTACATTGATAACGGATATTTGGTAAATGTTTGTAGCATCTCCAAAAGTGATGTGTGACATTTTGATGAGCAATACATTTTGCAAGGACAATACCTTAGAGAAAGGCCCAGCAAATCTCCAAAGTCCATTAAAACCAAAACCTACACGGAAGAAAAGTGCACACACACACAAGCACAAACACACACACACAAACAGAAAATCGCTATGAATCAAATCTATTTTTCTCTCCTACAGTCAACCTCAAATGAAAATCTTTAGTGTGCCTGTCTTTGGATGTGGCTGAGTATTAGCTTTGTTTCGGTTGTGTTGTGCTGTGCTATCTTTGGGTTATCTGACCTTCACTGAGTCACCTTTCAGCTGAAAGATATTGATGTTTTTTTTGTTTTTTTTGATGGATTTGGAAAAGCAACTTTGAGCTTCAAAAAGGTCTTTTGTCACAACACAGGTGCTGCTGTTGCTATTTATTTATTTCTATTTGTAACACTTTCAAAGCAAGTGCAGGTCATAGAGAAAGTATGTGTCTGTGTTCGTGTGTGTATGAGTGAGTGAGAGAGCCAAGTGAGAGTGAGTGAAAGAGAGAGGAGAGGTTTTACTTTGCAGGTAGGAAGGCTGATACTGCGGAGGAGACTCCTCGTGATAGACCACACTCTGGACGATGCCATGCACTGGGTTGAGCAGGTTGGGGTCTTGGCACATGGACAGGAGGGTGTTGATCTTAGAGTCCAGAAGGTTGTGTCTGAAACCACAGCAATACCTCAGCCAGAAGGCAGACAAGCCACCAAAGGATTTAAACAGCATACGTGTGAAACTTTATGGAACCATGAAATCAATTCCCAGTTATTTACAAAATATTTACACAGAGAAAGTGTTTAAATTGTGTAAATAGCTAATACAATATGCAAGACACTGTCATTTGACTATTTACTACTAATTAATTATTTACACCATGAACATATTTCTTATTTCATTTTTAAAGTATATTTTGGGGACTTTTTTGCCTTTATTGTGACAGGATAGTGAGTGCCTGACAGGAGATGAGTGGGAGAGAGAGATGGGGTGGGATCGGGAAATTACCTGGGTTGGACTCAAACCCAGGTCCCTGTGGGCATCTGGACCCGAATGTGGAACGGGCGCTGAGGTCAGTTGAGCCACAGCGCCCCCCACCATAAAATTATTTCAATTGTGTAAATTGAAAATGTAAAGTAAGGCAAGCGCCAACGCTCTACTGTTGTTGACTACAGGGTGTTTTGTCTCTAAAAAGTTCTCATTCTGTTTTTTAGGTAAATTATTAGACTTACACAACCGGGAAGACCTTTGGGAAGACAACGCTGGCTTCTGCTAAGAACTCATACAGAATCCTCTGGTCAAATTCATCTGTTGTGTTCTTCACCTGAGTGGCCTGTTTTTAAAGAGAAAAGCCATGTTGTCAGACATCACTGCTGCTGGTTATTCCCTGTGTCTTTTAGCCCTTAAAAGGTGTACCATCACACTGCCGGTGTGACGGGAATGTTGGAAAATGAACGTTCAACATAGAATTTTAGAACCTTGAATTGTTGATCCTATGTTAAGGGCTAATGTCCACTATGGAGGCAAAACTTGAGGGTCTGACCAAGTAAATACAAGTTTTGTGTATTTACATGTAGGCTAGCCTACATGGTTTGATATGTGCTGAAAAAGTCCTGTTTGCTGTTGAACTTGCGCTTCGCCTCTTCTATGTTTATTGACAAAGCCATTCATTATAGCCCATATAAAGCTATCCTCCGGAAAGTTCCCAGATATTTTGAAACACCTGTTAGCAATCTCTGATGGCGGAATATTCAATGGGTATCCGACAATATCTCAGTGCAAATTCCAAAATTGTTCGTCTATTTATTTCCACGGTTCAACACACGAGACGACTGAACACCCAGTTAATAGAGATAGATAGATACTTTATTGATCCCCAAGGGGAAATTCAAGGTCTCAGTAGCATACAGACATCACACACAACATACACTTACAGCATAAAGGGTAAATATAGTGTATTCATATAACAAAACTCCACAGTACAAAAGAGACAGTAGAAGATAAGAACTAACAAAACTAAGTATACTATATAAATTAAATACAAAAATTCCACAGTGTGCTTGAGGATGATCAAGCATGAGACGCTTGCAGTGATAGGGCCAGGACTGGCCTGTAGTTCTGTGTGCATGGTAAGGTGCTCAAGAGAGTGAGTGTCATGGTGAAGGTGCAAAAAGTAGTCCAACAGTGCAACAGTGCAAGAATAAGGTCTAGAGACCAGCATAAATAATATGGACAAATAAGAGAGTAATGTATAATGTAGACAAGGTAATATAAAAACTATGTCAGTGCAAGAATAGGTTGAGGTAATAGGGTTACAGCCATTCAGTATTGTAGCAGAAGTAATATCACTACAGTATGTGTACATTAGCCTATAATACTAGAACATAGTTTGGCTGCATTGGCTTTATTAATTTCTGCCAGTTAGTGCTTTTTCCCTGTGTATAAGTTAAAGACTACATGCATTATTGTGTTTGACACTGAGGATAGCCCATCTGAGACGGTGGTCTGGTTCATGATGTTGTGAAATTGAGAATGCCACTCCGACTAAATCGTTTAGTTTATTTCTTTGCATTGTGAAATTGAAATGAAATATGGACTGTTGCAATCAATAATATGTTGAAATTAATTAAAAGGAATTAATTTCTATGAAAAATCTCTGTCTGTTGTGTGTGTCAAGTTGCCTATAGCCTATGCCTACCGTGCGCATACTGCGCAAGCGCAACTAGCGCCTAGGCTATTTAATTGTATTGCCTTTAGGCTATGCGCGGGATGTGCCAACTTTTCATGAGATAGAGAGACCCCCTTAAAGACAAAAGAAGGGACTTATTTTCCCAATAATGACCGGCGTTCTATACATTATCCCGCTTATTACACGGCTACTTGCCAAAACGAAACAATAAACTCCCCACGATATGACTATTTAGCCTACATACAGTAGCCTAGGCTATAGTCTATTTGTAACAGTTCATCGTGACTTTTGCTGAGAAACAAATAGTTCGCAACAACACACGCTGAACTTGAATCAAACATTCTTTAGAACACAGCTGACAAACCATCTGCTTTTCACTTTTGAATGAAGTTCCAGTAGTTGCGGAGTGATATGAAAGACCTGAATTAGAAGCACAGACTCCGTTGCCATTGACAGTGGTCATTATTTTTTTCAGTGGTCCTCTAGTCGAAAATAATGACCGCTAGAACTTTGGGAAATCCCATTCAAGTCAATAGAGCGTTCTACTTGCATTGTGAAGAGCCGTGTAATAAAAATAATTATTACACGGCTCTTCAGAGTGCTGCGGAAAGTTCCATTCACATGAATGGGCCTTCCCAACGTTCGGACCTATGTTAAATCTATATAATCACCGGCAAAGTATATAATCACCGCTGTCAACAGCTCCGCTGCGCGTCGGGGTTCTGTTCTCCCTGTCGGGACTTATTTTCTGATAATTACCGGCGGACAATACATTATCCCTTACATAATTGATTGTTTGCACTGATGATGGTCTGAATGGGACCAAAAACATTTTGCACTTTGGTAGCACTTTGCACTTTTCACCACTTGATGGATTAAAACTCAACTCTTTTGCATTGGCAACATTGGTGTGCGATTTCATTCTTGATTGAAGGACTGTTAGAAAATAAATGAAAATATAAAGCTCAGGGGTTCTAAAACTTATTTCAAAATAAGGATGGGAAAGATAAACTAAAGAGCAACAGAGCAGCTTCTCCTTGGACACAGACTTCTGAAGTTCACCTACAAAAAGGACTCAAAGCTGCCATCTTTGCCCATATAATGAGATCCGGGTGACCTATGGCAAGTTGCATTGCAAGTTAGTTCTGGGGTAGCAAAATCAATGTTCGCCGTCTTAACGTACCAAAGATCACAGTACCCACTCAAAGGCAGAGTACAAAATATGTGTAGAGCAAAACGTCTGCATTTTAGACTTTTTCGTCCCCGCACGAGTTTAACATGTGCGTGTTATTTTATGTTATTTTCCCATAGGAAAAATTGCAAGATACCAGATCTCCTTACATAGTTGTAAGGATGCAAAGATGGCAGCTTTTTGTAGGTCTATTTGGTCGAAGACAGCAGTTTCCTGTTCTGGCCACACCCTCCAGGTAGCAAACCTGCATATATTGATTAATGGCCCAGCCACGAGAGGGAGATGACTCAGACAACATGCGTAAGAAAAGACACTAAAATTTACACCAAATGGACAAATTCTGTTAAAGCAGTGTCTAAAAAGAGAAATGCGTGCAATGACCATCATGTTGGGGGGATTTTACGGACTGTATACAGGATTCAATGTAACTGCTCACTATGGAAGTGAGAGTCTAGGGGATCAATAAATATAGCCACAAGCAGCCATGACGACCCGAGAACCGCGACCCGTTTCGGTTCCGCGATCTGTGACGTTTTGTCATCCAACAATGCGCTCACATGTGGTGTGTGTGTGTGTGTGTGTGTGTGTGTGTGAAAGAGAAAGACAGATGCTGAGGTGGATAGAGAGAGAGAGAAAGGGAGAAAGAGAGAGCAGTTGAGGAAAGAGAGAAGTGGTGTGTGTGCAACTGACCAGCACGGTGAGAAGCAGGGCCTGGATCTTGGGGTCGGTGAGGACCTCTTCGTCCAGCAGCACGTTGGATTCCGACAGGGACACCTTCCTCAGCTGGTGGTGCTGGGACATGCGCTGGGGCTCTGGGACACACAGCAAGGAGGTGCAGATTTAACACAACACCCTCAGTGTACAACACACCCCAGTGCAGATTTAGGGGCCGTCTACACGACGCCGGTTTTTGTGAGTTTTTGTTATCGGTTACGCCTTGCGTGTACACGACGCCGGCAGTTTAGGAGACTGTAACCCATAGTTTTTGAAACCGGCTTCCAAAGTGGGAATTTTTGAAACCGCCGGCTAACTTTTAAACTGATGTAGACGCTGTAGGTAGGGTGGCCGGGCAATTTTATGACGACATAGCCCCACCTCTCAACTCAGCCACGGCACTCGACCTGACACACTGCTTGTCAAAACAAACCAAACCATTTGTTTATCATATTAAAATGTTATTTTCTTTCCTTTCTTTTTTCTTTATGTGCACAATGTAGCCTATCAGCCTTTTGTGGCTAAGTTAGAAGCACACGTTAGCTTAACTTAGTTAAACATTAGCTTACTGCATGTTAATGTTTTCTCCAGTGGTGCTCAGACGACCTAATGCAATGCGTAGGCTAAGCATTTGAAATTTCACATAGCAGTCACATACCTTGAAAATGAACTTTATTAGTTTAACAGTTGAATTGAAAACCGAATTGTCTGTAGTCTCCTTATTTCATGCGACTGCTTAACAAACTGTTTCAACAATGTTTTCTTCTACGCGATTCACGTGAATTAAACGTGAAGCCTCTGCACGGCCGGCGCCATCGACTGGTCTGGCATATGCACTACAGCACATTTAGCCAGTTACACCTCTGTGTGTGCACGCAAGTTTTTTCTTTACCGGTGTTGTTAAAGGTGTGAAAGCGGTAAGAGAAAATTCACCCGGCGGTTTTGTGACGACGTACCCTTAACATAACACACTCAGTGTACAACACACCATAACAGACTCAGTGCACAACAGACCACAACACACCCAGTGTACAACACACCATAACACACTCAGTGTAAAACACACCCAGTGGAGATTTAACACAACACACAGCAAGGAGGTGCAGATTTAACACAACATACTTAGTGTACAACACACCACAACACACCCAGTGCAGAATTAACACAACACACATCAACACATCCAGCGTACAACACACAACAAAACACTCAGTGTACAACACACAGCAGTAGGCAGATTTAACACAACACACTCAGTGTAAGACACACAGCAACAAACTCAGTATACAACACACACCACACACTCCGTGTACGACACTCAACAACACACTCACTGTACAACACACAGCAATAGGCAGATTCAGCACAACACAAGATGTAAATATTCATTATGTACAACATAACGCATATCTGTTTGTGTTCCATTACATCTGCCTGGTGCATTGGTGCACCTATGGATGAGATCCTATGCATTACAGAGAGGCTACAGAGTGATTTGTATATCATTGCCTCTGTCTGAGTGGTGGACAACTATAAGCAATGGGAGGTTTTGATGGGGATTTGAGGTACAAATGCTGCTTGTTTACATCTGACATGGGTTGTCCAAGTCTACTGTGTACATTGGTATAAGTAGAGATAGAGGCAGAGCATTAGAGACAACATCAGGTCCATTTTAAAGAGACTGTTTTAGTCTGGATCACTGGTCAGCTGAGATCCAGAGGCTGATGAGGACAGACACTGGACTCGGGTGGACTCACTCACCCATCTCGTAGTCGTTCTCTGCCACTCGGCGCATCTTGGGCGGCGTGGTGATGCCCGCCTCCATCTCTGCCCTCTTTGGCGCCTTGGTGTCGGGCATCAGGTGGTCAAAGCTCTTCCTCGTGCCTGAGGGACCAGCAGGCCAAAGACAAACAGGGAGTAGAGTTCATCCGCCATGACACACATGCATCACTTATCTACACACACACACACACACATCACTTATCTACACACACATCACACACACACACACACACACACTTACTGTATCTACACAAGACTGATCTAAAAGGCCCTGAGATTTCTGCCTTTATAAGAAAGATATTTGTTAAGACTTCTATACTTTGTCTATAAATGCCACTGCCTTACTGGTATTACATACAATCCCTTTAAATGGTCTCTGCATATACATTTTTACATCAATATTTCCTAGTTTATCAGACAGTGTAATTCAAGTCCATGGACTTGCTATATAGTTTACGCACTAACCCACAATAACCAACAAAAGGAAGGGAAACTGCACGTGTGTGTTATTGTGTGTGTGTGTGTGTGTGTGTGTGTGTGTGTGTGTGTGTGTGTGTGTGTGTGTGTGTGTGTGTGTGTGTGTGTGTGTGTGTGTATGTGTGTGTGAATGTGTGTGTGAATGTGTGTGTGTGTGTGTGTATGTGTGTGTATGTGTGTGTGAATTGTGTGTGTGTGTGAATGTGTGTGTGTGTGTGTGTGTGTGTGTGTGTGTGTGTGTGTGTGCGTGCGTGTGTGTGCGTGTGTGTGTGTGTGTGTGTGTGTGTATTTTCTCTCTAGGAATCAATTCAATGTTCTTGATGATGCTACAACTTCACAGAACCACACTATAATCAGTGAGGCTAGTTAGTCAATAGGTGGGTTTACATGGACACTTTTAATCCAATTAAAATCGGAATAATGGCTCGATCAGAATAGAAATTATACATATAAACAAATAAAACTGTCGATCCGATTAGAATTAATCGGAATGAAAAGGGTGGTGTATTCCGTTGTTATTCCGTTTAAACGGCCATGTATACGGTCAATCAGGTTACCCGCTGTAGCTTCTCAAGCAAAAGCAAAGAAGCAACGGCTATTCTGATCAAAGATTCTAAAGCGCAGGAGAGCACCTGATCAGAATAGAACGTACCCCACGTAAACAAATTACACAAAATTTTCATTCAGAATAGTTTCATTGGAATGACAAAAAAAAAAACTGTCCATATAAATCCACCTAGTGAGTCCTTTAGCACATTCTCCTGTAGTTTCCCTGGTTGTCAGTGGCCCTGCTCTGCTGTGATTGGCTCTTGTTCTGCTGTGATTTGCTCCTGCACTGCTGTCAGTGGCCCTGCTCTGCTGTCAGTGGCCCTGCTCTGCTGTCAGTGGCTCCTGCTCTGCTGTCAGTGGCTCCTGCTCTGCTGTCAGTGGCTCCTGCTCTGCTGTCAGTGGCCCTGCTCTGCTGCCGGTGGCTCCTACTCTGCTGTGAGTGACCCTATGTGTTCTCCTGAGCTGAACTTACCCAGCAGCTTCTTGGTGTTGGCCTGCGATGGCTGGCCCATGTCCAGGCTCATGGACTTGCGGGTGCGGGGGCTGATCTGACCCACCGTCGGGTAATGGGCCGTCAGGTACCGGTCCGACACGTTGGGTGAGGCCCATGGCTGGTTCTCCCGCAACGTCCTGAAAAGGAGAGAAAACAGGGAAGGAGGGAGGGAGGGAGGGAGGGAGAGAAAGAGAAAGAGAGAGAGAGAGGGGGGGGATGCAGATGAGGAAAGATGAGATGGGTCGAGTTGAGGTATCAGACCCGAGCCAACTGTGATCATGCTAGCGCTGCTCCACAACAAATACATACACTAAACACACACACACACACACACACACACACTACACTAAATGGACGAAAGACAGACAGACAGGTTGAAAACTCTTACCTGCAGCTGGGGTCACTGTGCTGCACAGAGTAGGTGTCCATGGGAATGGTCTCCATGGTGATGTCCGGAAGCAGCAAGGACTTCCTGTGTTTGAGGCGGCAACGGCTGCGCACTTCCTCGGAGACGGTGAGGAGAGCTGATTGAGGAGCACACGCACACACGCACACACACACACACAGAGTGGTCATCAAACACGCACTTCATCAACACCACCAACAGCACTTAAGGACAGTCATTACAGACCTCTGCACGCAGCGCACACACTACTCAATCAATAGGCATTAACTGGAGTCTGACTACAGCACAGAGGTCACTAGAGGTTGAGTCTTCCCATCTTCTCATGAGTATTTAAATAGTGTGAGCATTGAAACAGAGCAAGTCATTCATTGGGTAAGTACTTAAAGAGTGTATTTAAAGACTGCAAGAAATTAAAGAGGGTAAGAGTTTAAACAGTGGCAGTATTTAAATGCTGTTTCTGCATTGCAGGAAACAGGGTGAGTATCACTTCAGCCTTAATGTACTTACACAGGATAAATATTTAAATGATGCAACCCTGCAAATATTTAAATAAATAAATAAATAAATAAATAGTTTACTTACGCAGGATAAATATTTAAATGATGCAACTATTTAAATAAATAAATAAATGTGTCATCATAGGGTCGTTCCTCAGTACTCAAACAGTGTAAACATTTCTACAGTGCTCTGTGATTATCTGCATGCTGTTTCATCGCTGCAGCACCAGGGGGCGCTGAGGAGCCATGAGTTCCTCTGTCCTCCACACTGCTGCTCACCTGCCAGGTACGCCACGCTCTGGGTGTTGACCTCGAAGCGGTCGCACTGCCGGTGCTTACCCACCAGCCCCAGGAGGGTGTGCAGGATGCGGACGGTGCGCGCCACTGTGGTGGGGGACGGGTGCCGGTAGCCTGGAGGAAACGGGAAACGTTAAACACACACACACACACAAACACAGCAACATTACACACGCAAACACAGCAACATTACACACGCAAACACACACACACACACACCAGGGGGCTCTGGTAAGATACATGAACACACCTACACACACACACACACACACACACACACACACACAGCAGGGGGCTCTGTTAAGATACATGATCACACCTACACACATACAGCAATATTACACACACACTCAGCAAACATTACACACACACACACACACAGCAGAAGGCTCTCATAAGATCCATGACCACTCCTACACACACAGCAACAATATGCACACAGTAGGGGGGCTTTTGTAGGACACATAAACATGAACACAAACACACACACGCACACACACACACTACACTATATAAATGTTCTCCTGCATAAACAGTATGTCACAGGCTTGAATCGTGGACTGAAATAGTCAATCTACTCCAATGTACCCACTTTAGATTGAAATGATCTCAATGCCATTCAGATTATGCCCACAGCATGGGGCTCTCGTAAGAATACACATATATACAGACTCTTCTCAAGGCTCTTCACACATGGATGTTTTCCTATGTAGAGATCATTCCAAAGCCGTTTCATGCTAATGCTAATTCAAATCTGCTCTTTGTAGTGATCCAATCCACCCACTCTGCTACATAAATGATCTCAGTGACATTAGCATTATGCCCACTAGCACACGTATAGAGATACCGGCTATTAACACAAAAAGGATGCTTTACTACGTGTGCTATCTAAGCAATGTTACATATTGTTAATGTGATTTCATATAGGTATAGTTATAATGCAACAAGGGCCTTTCCTGTAATTTCCTGTGTATTAGCAGCATTGTGTATAAGCCGCAGGACATTGTTTCATGCAAGTTAAAAAAACAAAACCATATCAAATATATAAACTGCCCCAGTGTATTAACCTCATAGCTAGACATTGATATGTCACCCTGAGCTTACCTTTAAGCAGGTGTCCGACGAGGGCAAAGTTGAAGTTGGACGTGAAGTTGAGGCCCACAAAGTGATCCATCTGTTTACAGTGCCACTCCAGCGGCTTCCGGATCTCCATGAACACCTCCTCTGGACTCTGCACACACACCACGGGGAGGAGGAAGAGGAAGAGGAGGAGGGGGAGGAAGAGGAGGGGAAGGAGGTGGAGGAGGGAAGAGGAGGGGGGAGGAGGGAGGAAGAAGGTGGGAGGAGGGAGGAAGAAGGGGGGGGGGATAAATCCCCATCAGAAGAGCAGAGGAAGCAGAGAGGACTACAGAGTGCTGCTTGAGTTGGAGCTGCTTGAGGTGGACCTGCTCATGCTGTAGTTTGGTATCTCTGCTGTGATTAGGCCACATACTGTGTGTTTAACGCCCCCAGGTCTAGACTGAGGTCACATAGATTGGGGGACTTTTGTGGGTGTCCATACATTCAAGTGTAAATTACGGGGCTTTTTCCAGATAGGGTACTTAAGAGTGACAAAAAAACGAGTGCAAGGGAGATGGGGGTGGGATCAGAAAGTGACCGCTGGTCAGAATCAAACTGACCCTTGATCCCTGTGGGGCACTTTGACCCGTATGTGGTCACTTACCACAACTCGCCCATGTAAATGCATTACGGACATTCCCTCACGCTACCCTCTCCCCATTTGAGAAGTGAACTTCATGCTTAGTTAATCTCCGTCTGAGCTGCTTCATCTGAACAAGTCCCCGCGCGCTAAACTCAGCTGTGGTGAAATATGGGTTCCGCTAGGGAGCGGAGGGTCACATGGTTTACGCAAACTGGGGGGAACTTTCACTCGTAGAGGTTTCACTCTGAGTCTGGCCTCTCCAGTCCCCTTGGGAGGGGTGGGTGTGTGGGTGTGTGTGTGTGTGTGTGTGTGTGTGTCTGCGCGTGAGAGTGAAAGAGAGAAAGAGAGTGTGTGTGTGTGAGAGAGAGAGAAAGAGAGCATGTCTGTGTGTGTGTGTGACAGAGAGAGAGAGAGAGAGAGAGTGCCTGTGTGTGTGTGTGTGTGTGTGTGTGTGTGTGTGTGTGAGAGAGAGAGAAAGAGAGAGAGCCTGTGTGTACCTTGTCGTTGAACACATGCATACTGTCGAGTGTGTGGAGGTTCTGCTCCATCAGAGCGGTACCGGCAGAGTACAGGTTCACCTCGTCCAGCTGCAGAACCGCCACCGCCACCCAAAACAGAGCCTTGTGCATGGGAGAGTCCTGAGGAGGGGCACGCACACACACACACACACACACACACACAAAAAACACACACACACAACACACAACACACACACACAACACACACACACAACACACACACACACAACACACACACACACAACACACACACAATGCAGAAATACATTGGCTTGAAAGAGGAACTTCAATAGGCTATATCCTACTAGCTCTGATAGTATGCCCATAGAAAGGCAACATGCCATTCTATTCATCCAGAAACAACAACACTTCATCAAGGAAAAGGAAATGAATAAATATTACATGACTACTTCATACTTTGCTAGATTTCATGCTTATTTGGATAAATCAGGAAGTTCTCACAGTCTTACACACACACACACACACACACACACACACATTCTAATATCTACAGTTATAATGCTTTTAGCTCGGGAGGAAATGGAAACATCTGTTGAATATCTCTGCTTCCTCTGCAATCTGCCACCTGGGAGGACTAGTTTTAAACTGATCTAACCGCTGTACAAACAACTTCCAATGACTTGAAAACTGCAGTGCTGAAAGTATTAAGCCAGCATATGAAAGGGTTCAATTAAAACTTGTATGTACTGTAATAGTTTCAAGAAGCACTGAAACCTGTGTGTGTGTGTGTGTGTGTGTGTGTCTGTGTGTGTGTTATTTACGTTGCATCAGAACTCAGTCAGAAGTCACATCTAGAGCGCACTCAAAAAAAAAGCCTCTATAAAAGCAAACCAATAGCAACACACACAGAAGCGCTGATGGCTAACTCTTATTTTTACTCTCGGCAGATCAGTGTTTTGGCAGCAGCAGATATGCCGCCAGCGCTCTTCTGGAGGCCCTATACTGACCATTTTAGCAGCAATGGTTTGTCAATGCTAAACACACACACACACACACACACACACACACACACACACACACACACACACACACACACACAGAGCAGTGGATTCCTTTGACGGTAAACACACACACACACACCGAGAAGTAGATTCCTTTGATGGTAAACACACAGACACAGACACACACACAGACACACACACACACACACACAGTGAGCAGTAGATTCCTCTAGGAACAGTGGTGTGCCGGTACCTTGTTGAGCAGAGGCTGGAGCTTGGTCAGGGCGATCACCGTGGCCTCGATCAGCGTCTGGCTGTTATAACTGTCTGGCCCTTTCAGACAACTCTCCAGGCCCTGGACAAACAAACAAACAAACAAACAAACAATTTAAATTTGGATCTATTTGCATTTATCCTCACTCCCCTTAGATGTGTATCGTGTATGGCAATTGAAAGTTAGGTGTGTATGATTATAGGGCTATTGAGTGTGACTTTGGTAGGTGTGTATGATTATAGGGCTATTGAGAGTGACTTTGGTAGGTGTGTATGATTATGAGGATGTAGAGAGTGAGTGTGTGACGCACTCAGGAGGAAGACAGGGAGGATAGGGAGAACGAATGTGTGCGTACGATTGTGTCTGTGTGTGTGTGTGTAAGCATGCGTGTGTGTGCCTGCGTGTGTGTGACGTACTTCAGTGAGCTGGCTTTGCTTAGGTGTGTATGGATATAGGGACAGGGAGGGAGTGTGTGTGTGTGTGTGTGTGTGTGTGTGTGTGTGTGTGTGTGTGTGTGACGTACTCGATCGATGCTGAGAAGCGGGCTGGCTTTGCTGAGGATGCGCAGGATTTGTTTGATCTGACCGTGGGACACCCGCTTGCTGATGCAGCCAAACACAACCAACGCCCGGGGCTGCAGGGACGGATTGTACTGGAAGGCAAATCTGATGGAGAGAACGGACAGACACACACACACACACACACACACACACACACACACACACAGTTAAGCATCCTGGGTCCTGGTAAGCTCTAAAGTCTGCTGTTAGATTGTGATGATACAAGATCGCAAACACTCAAAAACAGCCTAGCTAAAAATGACTCATGCATGCCACACGACCAGTTATACTTGGATCACTGACACATGACAACTCCTTTTGGCACAGATGGTCTCCCATAAATACCCAACAACCCATATTCACTACAGACCACATCCTTGATGAATTACATATCGGTTAAACCACTAATTTCAGACACGTTGATCAGATACAGTGTGTGGTTGTTGTGCAGCAATCATGATCAGATAAGAGGCAGTCTTCACTACTAACACAAATAGAGAAAACAACAGTGTGTTTCATCTCGTATATTCAGACAGACATAAACACACACACACACACACACACACAGACACACACAGACACACACAGACACATACAGACACATACAGACACCTACTTTTGGGCAAGCTCGGTCCACTGGTCCAGCCATCGACACCCAGGGATGTCTCTCATACATGCCTGGGGGCAATTAGGGAGGGAGGGGGGCAATTAATATAAGAATCACAGAGCATTAATAGACATCTTAACATACACCCACATCCACAGTCCCCCTCATCAAACACAGTGGCTTGTTTAACACCCCCCCCCCCCCCACACACACACACACTGTGCACCCACACACCCACACCCACACACACAAACACACACCCACAAAGACACACACCCCCCCACACACACCGGAAGAATGACTAACATCATGTAAGCGATCAAAGTGTGAAGTGTGTTTGCACATCAGTAAAAATATCTCAGAGAACAATGAGAACCGAGAGAGTCTGCAACCATCACCTTTTGCACAATACAAGACCATAATCTACACAGTCTGAACTGCTTCTAGGGTTTGAACACCAAAGTTCAAAGTGTGTGAGACTCCCTAATGCATGCCAGTGTGTTTCTGAGTGTACACACGTGCGTGTCTGCCGGTCTGCTCGTGTTCCGGTGTGTGCCCGGAATAGTCAACAATAAATTGCTTCTTCGGAAAAAAAAAAGAAGAAAACTAGCACTCAGAGCGCAATGCTGTGCTGCATCATCATGCAGGGTGCAGGCACTTTTTTGCTGCAGGGTGCTGTGATGCTATATGCTATGCTAACGTTTTATATTGGTTTTGCTGCCACTGAGCCTTTTGCACTGGCACATCCCGCTGAGATGCTTATGCACATCTCACCCTGCACACTCTACCCATTAAAGTGCCTGCAGGTACCGTAGGTGGATGGGGACAGTTCTACTCTTCGGCACCACTCCTCCTCTCCTCTTCCCCAGTGTGTGTCTGTGTGTTCGTGTGCGTGTGTGTGTGTGTGTGTGTCTGTGTGGAACACACACATGTATGTGTAAGTGTGTGTGTATGTGTGTGGGTATGTGTATGTGTGTGTGTGTGGGGGGCGCACACACATGTATGTGTGAGTGTGTGCATGTATGTATGTACAGTATGTATGTATGTATGTATATATGTGTCTGTGGGTATGTGTGTGTGTGAGTGTGTGTGGGGCACACACATGTATGTGTGAGTGTGTGCATGTATGTATGTATGTATGTATGTATATGTGTATATGTGTATATGTGTGTCTGTGTGTGTGTGTGTGTGTGTGTCTGTGTGTGCGTGTATACCTCCATGATCTCCAGCAGGGCCTCTGTGACTGTCTCCAGAGAGGAGAGGGCGAAGGTCTCGCGCTCATAGGAGCCCGGTGAGAAGGAGCGGTCGCGGTAGCTGGAGCGGAATGCGATGACCGCCGCGGACTTGACCTTACTGATGCCGAAGAGCAGGTAGAACTTGGGCAGCGAGAACTCGGTCAGGCTCAGACGTAACACCTGCTTGGTCTCCTCTGGGGGAGGGGGGGGGGGGGGGATTGGGAGTGAGTCACTACATACAATAACATACACACACCTACCCACCCACCCACGCACTGAAAAATAAACAAAATCATGACATAGGTAGGCAACAACATTCTACACAAGCTGAAATGCTGTGTGTGCGTGTGTGTGTCCCAGCATTAAAGGTGCCATGTGTAATGTCTGCCAAAAAATCAATTCATACTCCACATTCCATAAAATATGGGGGCAGTATACCTCCAGAAAGTGAGTTGGTCTACCCTAGAGTAACAACCGAAGAAACGTGTATTGCAGTTTGGCTGGTGGTTATGTTGCCCGATAATCCTCCCATGGCGAAACTGGTATTATGACACCTGTCGGGCTGTGGCTAGTAATTTAGCATGCTAATTCAGGTTGATATCTCTGCAGCACTATACCTTGTTAATTTTTTAATGACATCATCGCCCTTATTTCTTCTCATTCTTTTGATGCGTGTAGCTCATTTTTTGGATATTTTTACCTCAATTCTTACACATGGCACCTTTAAGGAGAGTTCACCAAAATATTAACACAGAATTATTATTTATATTATGATAGCAAAACAAGGTCAGTGCATGGTAGCACAAAGCTATATTTCCTGTTATGTGAATTATATTTTCTGTTAGGTGAACTATATGTTTTGAGCTACATCCATTTTAAAACAAGAAACCCTGAGTATTAAGGCTTTGGTGAAAGGCCGTATAGGTGAGTGCAGGTCTCTCGTCCGCTCTCTCACCGCTGAAGCAGAGCTGGGAGCATGTGCAGAGTGAGTGGATGATGTTGATGACCAGGCCGTGCGTGGACGCGCGCAGCGAGAGCGGGCCCGTGGCCACCAGCAGCGTGACCACGTGGAACAGGTAGGGCAGGTGCGCCGCCACGTCCAGCGAGTTGTTGAAGGACAGCATGAGCATGTAGCGCGCCAGGATGGCGATGTCGTCCCACATCAGGTGCTGCTCCAGCGTCGCCGTGGGAGACAGGCACGTCTTGTCGATGATCTTGCACATGCGGATGATTACCTGTTCAGGTGTTTAGGTGTCAGCGTTAGCCTAGTACAACATTGTAGCAAAAACTGAGCAACACTGAGCCGCAGGACTGAGTCTGTCCCATGTATCGGATATGACTGTCCCCATCATAGATTGACGTGGTCCTTATATGTTTAATTGTGAGCTAAACGGGCAAAAACTACACTCACACACCAGAACACATGTAGGCTAGATAAAGATTACCGACCCCGACATCCCTATAGCTAAACACAATACTCACAAACTCTTCAAGGTAAACAGGGTGGTGGGCCTCAGTTATTTGCAGTATGACATAACACACCCCCAAACCTCTTTACGTAACTGTGCTCTGGTGCATTTATGCAATGATAGCATGAATCAGAGGGCACAATAAACAGGAACTAACAGTGTAGTTACAGGGCCTGGCAAAAGGGGAAATAAAAGACAGAAGAAATGGGAATCGTGCATAGTGAGAGTCGCGTGTATCTGGGATGAGTGAGGAGGGAACTGAATGAGGCAATACCGTCTGTGTTTAAACTGCTTTAAGACTGTAAAACAGTACACCTAATGCTAACTAGCAGACGCTTTTCACTATTGGGCTTTCAAAGATATATATTTCAACAAGGATGCCCAAATAGCATTAGTGAGAGTAGACCAGGGTGGTGCGTCTGTGCGTGGAGCTTATATTATTTGAGGTCCTCCTCAGTGCGCACTATTAGTTGAACATTAGTGAGCATGTGCTGCTAGACTGCAGGTTTTCAACACTAGCATGTCCCTTCACTTTTTAGTAACCCTAAGGCAGATATCTACACAGAATCATGTTAGCGAGTGGCTAACACTAGCATGTCCTTTCACTCTTTAGTAATCCAAAGGCAGATATCTACACAGAATCATGTTAGCAGAAGAGAATGTTTGCTACTGGGGTACATAAGGTGAAGTCAAATCCATGTCCAAGTGCTCAGAAAACCACCTTGATGCTCCCTAAAGCCAGAGCCACTGACTGAAACTTGTGGCTTATAATTTCACTCCTCATTGAAAAGGATTAGTTCTCTATTTGTTCAACGCATTGAACATGTACCAAGATTTCTAAGAGCTCCATAAGCAGCAGTACTATGAATTTACACCACAAGCAGACGAAGTGCTTGTCTTGCTCAAGAAATATATATTATTATATACAGTATTACATGTACAATTTATACAATTCATACGGTTCTCTGGGCTCTGGTGTGGGGGCTTCTCACCTTGCTGGACACCAGCTTGACGTTCCCGGAGGCTAGAGCGACGGCAGTGTCGGCCATCACCTCGGCCTTGATGGAGCCCAGGCCTCCGGTGGCGCTGGTCTTTATGAAACTGTCCAGCACCACGTCCAGCAAGTCTGTGATCTAACACGCACACGCACGCACACACACACATTTTATGCATACATTTAACATTATGTACATCGACAGATGCTTAATGCATTTATACAGTTAGAAAATATTATCTTATATTAACTTCTACATTATCAAGAGTAAGCGTATCTGAACAGATTATACACAAGAGTTAAAATCTCAACACTAAGGTATGCTGCTATAAACTGGCAAAACACCTCTCCTTGTTTTGTGCAAGGTTAATGTTTTTTTCTGCCCTGTCCCTAATGAAATTAATAAATGACAACATTACAGTTATGGCTTAGTAATGAGGAAGTATTCAGGTTAAGCAGCTATGCTTGCACAGGCAATGCCTCACAGCATACACAGGGCACTGTAATAACACAAAGCATCAAGACCAGAAGGAATGGAGAGACTACTTCATCAGCTACCATTTTCCATCTTTCATTTCGTTTTCTGTCCTCAACTGTCGTCAGGTCACAGTTACTTGCTTTATCACTCTGTATGAATAATGCAAAGAGAGATAGAGGGAGATAGACAGAAAGAAAGAGAGGAAGAGAGAGATAGAGGGAGGTAGAGAGAACGAAAGAAAGAAAGAAAGAAAGAAAGAAAGAAAGAAAGAAAGAAAGAGGGATAGAGGGAGTTGAAGAGAAAGAAAGAGGGAAAGAGATAGAGGGAGATGGAGAAAAAGAAAGAGGGGGAAAGAGGGATAGAAGGAGACGGGAGAGAAAGAGAGAGGGAAAGCAAGTGTGTGAGAGCAAAAGCTGTGCTACGTCAGAGAGTCTGCTGGTTGAGGTACCTGTCCCAGACTGCCCCAGATCTTGGCCTGGATGGAGGGGTACATCTGCTTCTCGTTGATGGTCATGGTGATGAGTTTGTCCAGGATGGCGGTGACCCGCTGGCGCTTGGCGTCATCGTTGTGCTTGCAGAAGCGCACCAGATTCAGCAGCCAGGGAGTCATGTACTCCAGACACAGGTGTTTCAGCTCAATACCTGCACACACAACAGCGCAGCTCACACTTCAGTTCAACTTACACATTTAGCGTACATTTCAACTCTATATGCACAGACAAAAGGAGAGACTCGCATTTAGATTAAAGTCATACCTACAGTATGCATTTCAACTGTATAAGCTCATACAACAGGGGAATGCCACACTTACATTCAATTTAAACATATACATTTTAACTTTATACGCAGGCACCACACATACAGTCTCACACATACAGTCAGCTTATATAAATACATTTAAAGTCCATAAACATTTCAACTCTATGCCGAGAGCACAGAAGTCTCTCAAATACATCTCAGAGATGCTTTACAAGTCTCCCTTACATTCAGCTCATACAACTGTTGTGTTTATTCAACATAAGGAACAGAAGGATAAAATTGTTGTTTTACATCTTTATACATAGCTGGGGTTTGCATAACAGGAATGATCAGTGCCCATGCTGAAATGAAACCTTGTTAAGGATCCTCTTAGCTGTGTAAACATCACAAGAGATCCATTTCATGGCTTTTTAAAGGCCTGTGCATGAAGTCAAATTGCTTGTCTTCATCCTTTTACATTAAGCAGCTCAGTGGTTCATCATTTCTTTCCGTGGCCAAAGCCTACGGGCTCAAACAAGCATTTTGCAGAGCTCAAAGCATGAAAGTACTCAAGTATGAAAAGTATGTCATGATAAAGACAGTTCTAGAAATCTACCATAGTGAGAGGGGAGGCCATTTTAAAAGTCCTGCAGTAAGCGAGAGGCTCTGCTACAGAGTGGACAAAAGCCAGAAAAGAAATGTTGATATAAAGAGTTACAGTATGAGTGTGTACACATCACAGCAGATAACAAGGACAGTTTATTTTTATACGTCTATTTTACAGATTAGATACCTCTGTATCCTCTGTTTAACATACCACTTCTAATGTACGCCCTCACATTTACTTGTTTTAAAGGGGAACTATGCAGTTTTTTTAAGCTTAATATATATATAAACTTTATTACAGGCTCTAGGTCCAACAGCAAGACAACAACAACAACAACAACAACAACAAAAAGGAATAGATACATAAACACATACAAACATACTCGGATTCATTAGAGTCTTAACAGGCACCCATACCAATGTTTCCATAAATATGATTGATATCTGACCGAGCTGCACCTAGGGCTTGTGAGCATCATTACAATACAGTTTTGAGACTCATCAAGTCGGGTCATGAACTTAAACATTAGGTTCCTGAAGAGAGCCTGTAAAGTGCTTAGCCCTGAGTCACAAAAGAGCTTACTTGCACTGCTACTCCTGGGCTTTTTCAGCAGTATCCTCAGGCAGTCATTATACAGTATGCCACCTGAAGTTTGCGCAGGGTCTGCTTTTTGTAGCTGACCCATAATGAGGCTGCATACATAGGGGTGCGGTATGCACGGAACAAGCTCACTTTCACATCCTCAGAACAGTGATGGAATTTCCGGACTAACATGTTTGCTTGGACATACAACATTCGTCTCTGCCTATCCATATCAGCATCCTCTTCCATCTTGTCAGTAATGATGTGCCCAAGATATTTCATACAGTTAGATACCCAGAGGGATTGCCCTGACAGGTAAAACATTGGAAAGTGCAGCTTCTGATCTTCTTTGGTCCTACATATCAATACAACACTCTTTTTTGCATTGTACTGTGCATCAAACTCAACTCAGAGCATATATCCAACAGCTGCTGGAACCCAACAGTGCTGGGGGACATAATAGCCAAATCGTCTGCGTACATCAGATGGTTTAACAGAGTGTTCCCTATCAGACAACCTGTCTTACACTTCCCCAACTGCTTTGACAGCAGGTATACCTTAACTGAACAGCAGGTATACCTTAACTGAACAGCTTCGGAGTCATTGAAATGGTTATATGACTTTTTTGGGTTGAATTGTGGCTGTCTCGATTCCCCTTAATGCCTGTGAGCGGAAAAACCACCCTTGCAACTTTGGGCCAGCGGGCCAACTGCCTCAGAGGCAGAAAGTCTGGCAGCCTTGCGATGTAACAAATTGTTTTACTGCACTACACACATACACGCCAGGCACCGGCTAGAACATGGTAGTGATGGAGTTTCTCAGACATTTGTCATGGCAGAGCCAGCGAAAAGAAGCAGAAAGTGAGTAAACTGCTGTAGGAGGAGCAGGGAAAGAGGAAACGGCAGACTGACCGATTGAAGAGGGTTGTAAAATATATACTCTGAAGCTGTAGGGGGAGCTCTGCAGAGAAATCTGTGAGCAAAAAGCGAAGCGAAGAAATTGCCAAAACTGCATAGTTTCTCTTTAATGACCTTGCTTTACCTGCGTTGGAGACTCGGCAATAATAAGACTGGATAATACTACTTCTTGTAGTAGTGAGATAACAGTGGTACTGACTGAATATTTCAGATTGTTAATTTAATGACTGTACTGGACATTTTAAGCCCTCTGTTTTTAGTGATATGGCAGCAGTACAGACTACACTATACTACTTCCTGTGTAAGTGAGATAGTTGCAGTACTGGATGGAATATACTACTTCCTGTATTAAGTGACTGTGGTACTGACTGGACTTACTACTTCCTGCACTTAGTGAGGTGGCGGTAGTACTGACTGGACTATACTACTTCCTGTGTAAGTGAGACAGTTACAATACTAACTTGACTTGCTGAAGCCAGAGATGCACTCCTCCAAGAACTCCAGGGTGAGGTGGGGCTCGTTGGCCGCCAGGGTCTTGCTGATGGACACGATGAATAGCGTGTTGTTGGCCGGGATGCACAGGCCGGATGTCTCCAGTAGCTGCCCCTCGATCTTCAGGTTAAACGTGCAGGTCAGGGCACAGAGCAGGTTATACGCAGCAGACCTGTTCAGACCAACACAGGTGTAAAACCTAGGTCAAAATGGTGGTAATGTCTGAACTACTGAAAAGGAAGTGCTTATAATCAGAATTACTAAATCACACTCCTGACCAGATTTTCTGATTCATAATATGAGAACAACTTTCCCTTTCAACTAGGAAAGTGCAAAAAATGCAATAATTTGAGACTGAATGGCTGTTTTAGAGAGCAGAGTTGAATGGTCTGACCAGGTTATGGTATTTTAATTCTTTTGCAAGCACTTATGCTACCTGAGGCTACCTAAGGCGGGTGCTTACCTGAGGCTACCTAAGGATGGCGCTTACCTGAGGATAACTGATGATGGGGCCTACCTGAGGCTATCTGAGGCTGGTGCTCACCTGAGGATATCTGATGTTGGGGCCTACCTGAGGATGGCGCTTACCTGAGGCTATCTGAGGCTGGTGCTTACCTGATGTTGGGGCCTGCCAGAGGCTGGCGCTTACCTGAGGCTATCTGAGGCTGGCGCTTACCTGAGGCTAATTTAGGCTGGTGCTTACCTGAGGCTGGGGTCTGCCGGAGGCTGGTGCTTACCTGAGGCTGGGGTCAGAGCTGCCCAGGTTGAGCAGGGCGATGTTGAGCAGCGTCCCTGGCACGTCCTTGGGCCGGATCTTGGTGTGCTGCGGAATGGAGTCTGGCTGCGAGAGCTCCCAGCGTGTTCGGATGTGGATGATGGAGTGGACGATGGCCTCGCACTCATGGTGCATGAAGGTGAGCGGCGTGCCCTGGTTGGCGATGGTCAGCGTGAACTGGTTCTCGTCCACCAGGCAGATCTCCTCGATCTCCGAGGCGTAGTAGATGTCGTTCAGGAAGACCGACTGGCCCAGGACGCGCGTGCGCTCTGCCGACGTCACCTGGACTGCATTGGAGCCCACCTGAACAGAGACACGGGAACAGCTATAATTTTATGATCGATTTGAGCCCAGGTCATGCTTTCTATTGGTTGATTTGAGCCCAGGTCATGCTTTCTATTGGTTGAAATCTCTATGAGTAACAATACTAAACCCCCAAATGCTGCATAAGTCAGTAAGTTGCAACACTGCTGTCATATTTGCTCCATTGTAATGCGACATTGGGTTTGATAAAGATACAATACAAGTAAAAAAATTATTATTATTATTATTATTATTATTTTTATTATTATTATTATTATTATTATTATTAACTCGTTGACAGCTTTTACATCATACCTTGATGGAGACCTTGGTGTCCTTGTGAGCCAGCTTGAGGGCGTTGTGGAAGACCTTGAGGTCCTCCTCGAGAGCCAGCGTGGCGGCGGGGAGCTTCTGCTGGTCGGGCTCCACGTGCTCTGCGAGGCGCGCCGGCGAGTCGATGAAGAGCAGCTTCTTGCTGCCCTTTAGACCGGTCAGCAGTCGCTCGTGGTACTTGGTGTACTCGCGCACCCACGTGTTGCAGTTGTAGATGTAGATGGCGGCCACATTCTCGTAGGCGAAGCCCGGGAACACCACAAACCACTTGGACAGGAAGTCCGTCTTGAAGCGGTTGCTGGGTCCGGCGTGGGTCAGGTCCACTACGATCTCGTAGGGCTTGGCGTAGTAAGGCTTCAGCGTGAGCAGCACGTGGTAGATGAGCAGGTCGCCGTTAATCTGGCCCGTCTTAAACCTGTGTAACAGCAAAGGTCATAAGGTCATGGTCAAGGTGAGGAGGAGGGGTGCAATAGAAGAGGACCAGACTGAAAATGAAAATGAAAAATGCACAACATAGCACTTTAATTTAGCTTACGAACTGGATCATAATTCATCACATGGCGGTCAGTCATCGGTCAATTCTAGTGCAAAACTGAACACCATAAAATGATATGTTGGCAGCCGTTTTTTAACTTTTTTGGGCTGAAGATACCAATGTTGGCATCAGTCATTAACATGAATGGGAGTGGTAATCTGCTGAAGATGAAACTCACACACTATTATTTGCCGTTGACAAAAAAACAAATAAACAAAGTGTTTAATCAATCAAGCCAAGGTGCTACCAAGTGAGGTGATGCACGTTTCGGTTTCGGTCCTCAGACCTTCATCAGTGTGAAAGTGCATCTTTGCACTGATGAAGGTCTGAGGACCGAAACACGAGCAGAGTGGGGTGATGTGAGCTGAGACTCAGACTGCTGTCTGTGCGCATGGAAAGAGGAAATGAGATGATGCAGATCTAAATTAAGACTACTATAAAGTCTTCAAGATGACATTTCACAAAAGGAAACAGTCTTACAAGACCTTAATAGGCAACCAACAGAAAAGGGCACCAACCTGCAGTTCATTTCGCATCAATTTTCCATCATAGGACTGGTACATGAGTTTACACCAATTCTTACTAGTGGGTGGCACTGACCTTCCTATATTTCCTCTTACAACATACAACAATCAATTCACACTGTGACCCCCCGATTGGGGAGCACACTGCAAAGGTGTCTTTAGTGCCCCTCTAGGAGCAGGGTTGTAGTGGAGGCTAAACGCAAGTAAACACAGTTTATCCACCACTTAAATTTCAGAAATAGAGTGTATCCACCTCTTATTAGAGTTCATCCACCTCTCTAAAGAGTTATTGCGACTTTTAATATAAAAAAAAAAAAAAATCACACTGTATTATCCACATTCACAATTTGTACACTCATCAACACTCTAGGAACCATTTAATACCACTGGTATTGTTATAAACATTGGACAATAACCTCCACCATCATCAAACATCCGCCGCCTTTTTTAAAAATCCTATACTGCATGGCGCAGTCCACCTTACCGTGATCACAGAATTCATAGTTTACCCACCCATTTTACCACTACACCACTGTCCAGGAGGTAATGGAAGATGTCAACATACTGAACAGTCGCCACGTGAACATGTGGTGCATATATTCTGTTTCTATAGCTAAGGTTAGTTCTATACAAGCTGTAAGGACAAAAAGGTTGACTATAAAAGTCGGACAAATGCATATGTACACCATCGTTCTACTCCTACGTCCTACGAGTGAAAAGCAACTCGCAGTGTGATCACACTGATGTGCGTGACAAGCGGCATAGAGCAGGGGAATAAAAATATCCACACAAAAAGACCAGAGCAGAACTGAGAGAAGAACAGGAAACAAGTCACCAGAGCTAAAAAGAGAGAGAGAGAGAACAAACATCTTTATTGCGGACTTCTTTTGTGCAGGCAACACTTCCTCTGTCAGTCACAGGCTGCAATTGTAACTGAGGGTTAGAGATCGATCTGTGTCTGAGAGCTCACCTTTAACACAGCACTGCAACCAAAAGAGCGTACATCTTCTAAACCAGGTAACCAGGCTACTTGTACTGTACTCCATATAATTATAGTCAGCGATCAAATTAGATTATTTGAGAGTGGTGCCTGTAGCACTTGGGCACAGTAATCTATGACCTGGTCAAGCAATCAAGTTCTGTCACGTTTGACTGAGATGTAAAAATGTAAAAAAGTAATGTTAGGAGAGCTCATTAAAATGAAACCCTTTTAAAGTGTTTTTTTATATTTTATATATATATACATTTTTCTATGACGTTGAATGAACAACACTTAGTAAATAAATAAAGAAAGTAAAATAAGTAAATAAAAGATAAAACATTTTCAAAGGTTGTGTAATAGTCATTTACTGTGCAAAGATGACAATGCCATCAATCCTCTCAACTTAACTGGTCTTAATTTTACCACTGAATAGAAACCTATGTTTGGCATCGACACATATATTTCATCTGATTTATTCAATGATTATTTAGTAAACTCTATGGTATTTAGTGATAAATAATGTTTAGTTGTTGTGGTATTTAGTGCTAAAAAACGCCTTTGATGATATTACTTTGGGTAATTATCCCAACACTAACAATTATTTTTTTTTTCAATCAGATTTTCCAAGAAATCATGACTACCTCACTGCTGTGGTCTGCCCTTCTGATAGCCACCTTCATGGGGCCAATGGGTGTGAACGCAATTAGCAACGATACTTCAAAAGACCTTTTTCCTGAGGCTTCGTCAAATCAAACCAAATCTAACCAAACCAAACAACAAAACCGTAATCCTAGTTCTACAGTATATCCCAAATCTACAGACTCTGCAGTAGTAGTATCTGACTTAACAATAACCCCGAAAAAACCAACCATCACAAAAGTTAGTACATCTGCATTACCCACCACCACCACAGCCTGCCCGTGTGACTGCTTACAGGGCGTAACAAAAGGAGAGGATAAAATTGGTTTACTCGTGTTCGGGGGTCTGACTTTAGGCTGTGTGATCCTGCTGATCACCACCATGATGCTGGCTTGCAAACTGTGCCACATCCAAAGGCACTACCGCGACTACGAGATCTGCCATGTCGAGACCAGCGCGGCAAACGGCAGGACGAAGGCCGACGAGCCCAACGAGTCCTCCATCATGATGTCAGAGGTGTTCAACGACGAGGGGGCGGCCAGAGACGCGGCAGAGAACAACCAATCGAAGGAGAAGGAGGAGGAGACGGCCAGCGCTGGCAGTGCCCAAAGCTCCGTGGACAAGACAGCTGCGCCTGACAATTCCGACGCAAACGAGAGTACAGCCAACAAGGTCACCGCCGCCAACAAGGCCGAACAACCTGAGAGCAGCGTCAAGGAGGCCACCAAGAGCACTGCCGCCGCTAGCACCGCCGCCGCCGACAACAAGGCCAAGGACGAGACGGACGAGACGGACGAGACGGACGAGACTGACGAGACGAAGAACGTGGCAGATGAAAACAAAAGCAACACAAAGGCGGCCACAGCTGTGGAGTAGAGCGCCACTGTAGCTTAAAGACTGATGTGGACTGATGTGGGCTGATGTGGGCTGATGTGGACCTGAGTTACGATGCTCTGCAGTGTTACTGAGCCAACACGCTGGCCCTGAATTCTGAATGGACTTTTCTTTATTATCATACGTCAAGAGCTCTACTTGATTTCCTACATATGTCTGGTTAAAATGGCACTTATCTGTGAATATTTTTTTTTAATTTCAATAATGTAATGTTGGCATTGCGTATTTTAATTGCGTACTTTAATTCAGGTTTATTTAAGTACTAGAAATGAGAAAAAAGCCTGATGAATGTAGTATACAATCATGTACAATGATGTAATTACATCATATTTTCTAGAATAAACTTTTCTTTGCAGAGAAATAAATCTAAATAAAAAAATACTTCCATATCCCTTGCTAGAGAAGACAGACTAAAATTAAAATAAAGACTTAGACCAAGACCTTGAATTTCCCCTGGGGATCAATAAAGTATCTATCTATCTATCTATCTATCTATCTATGCCTGCATCCAGACCTCACACCTGTGGTACATGTAGATACCAGATACTGTATTTAAACAGGCAATTAGGAAAAAAGATTCAATTACGGATGCCACCAGAGCCTCCACACATCCATTTTAAAGACAGACTGACTGATGACGCCTTGGTGTGTGTAAATTCTCAATGTCCATTTGCATGGCCATGTCCACACGTCCATTTAATAGACTGACTGAAAGCACCTCAATCTGCTGCAAATTCTGCCCTAGAGCCTGTCGGCGTTTAATTGGTCTGTAAGCCACTTCTTTCCCCCTAAGGCTGCAGACGGGTACGAGTGGAAAAAGTCCAAAGCTAATTTATCTACAAATGAAAGGCTGTTGACGTAGGTAGAGTGATATTTCAGGGGGTTTATGTACTGAAGCCAAAGTCAATTCTCACAAAAGTAGTCTATATTTATGGGCATATCTTAGTATAGTGTAATTAGTCTGTAATTAGATGTAATTTCACACAAAGTCTTGTTTTAATACAAAATGTATCTTTTTTTTTAAATTTCAAATCTCATTTCTCTGAATTTCTGAAAAAGAAATGCCGTACATAGTGCCTACACCACCATTATGAACAACAGAGATGATCCAAGCAGAGTGAAACAGCAATTTTGCAAGAATGTGATATATGGTCCTTTAAGTGGAAAGCGCCCTGTTTACATGAATACATACATTCCAGCTCATAGTAAAAAATAAACTAAAAAATGTAAAGCACATTCGAATCCATCCTGTCATCAAGACCACAGCTACAGTCTCTGAATAATTGATGGATTACATTACATCTGTAAATAGGTGCTTGTCTTCCTGTCAGAGGTACAGTTCACTTTTCATGGCCTGATCTAATCGGCACTTCTCCTTTAGATTTGCTTCCTCTTTTTGCCAGATTTTGCTTCTGGTGTCTGTAATGAAAGGTATTGTGCAATTAAAGATTAAGTCAGGGTAGTGCAAAGAGGTTAATACACAGGGGCAGTTCATCTGGTATTAATATGGTTTTGTTTCTTTTAACTTGCATAAAACACTGCGTGTGCGTTCACATAAAAAACCTAGGAGGGCAAATGTGTGCTTTATTTGAGCTTGCCTGTGCTTTTGTTTGGACACTTCCTGTACAAACACACAGACCGACACACCAGCTGTGTGTAAAGTGCACCGTGTGTATAGTGTACACCTGTATATTATTTGCAGATCTGTTTATCCATGTACTCAGAGCGTGCATTTCTCTACACTACTGTAGCCAGTTGTGTGAGTGTGTGTGTGTGTGTGTGTGTGTAGGCATGAGTGTGTGAGAGATTATAATGTATATGTTTGCTTTAGTGTGTTTACTACCACTGACAACTGTAATGAGATCCCTTTCAAACAAACACGCACACGCACACACACACACACACACACGGGTACGGGCCTGGCGCATTAGCAGTCAGCAGCCATGGCGGTGCTGAGCAGCATCGTGCGCCTCTTAAAGAATGTCTCTTTTCACTCGCGCAGCAGGGCAGAGAATAAGAGAGAGGGAGAATTAGCTCGGACACTCCACTTCCGCACCGGCTAGTGCCCTTTTGTTGGCATCCCCCCCCCGGCAACAGCATTCATTCACCTGCCTGGCAACAACACCAGGCACACACTGGGCTTTAAACCTGACAGTGGAACGTGGGGATAATCATTGAAACATACAATTCACAACACAGATTCACAACTAGAGAAGTATCAAAACACTGCAGAATGTCTGGAGCTCCCCAATACTGTATGTATGCTCACAACCCACGTGAGTGTGCAAACAAAAACAGCAGAAAGCGCTCTAATGATCTAAGAAGGGCAAAAAGATTTTTGCGGTAATACCGCCATGATCTGACATGCCCTGGGTAGGGTTAGAGTTGGGCCAGAGTGGACTCCTACTATATTAAGTGCTGAAATCCCGCAGGCAGTCGTAGAAGCAATAACAGGCAGAAATTGGAAAGAGAAAAAGTATAGGACTATGTGTGTGTGTGTGTGTGTGTGTGTGGGGGGGAACAATAAAACACTGCAGTCAGCAATTCCACGTGCCCATCGTGAGTTGCAGAGGGACTCCTCTCCTCTGCTCTGCATTTATCTCCACTTCCGCCCCAACCCTTCTCTCCCCCCCCCCCCGCCCTCTCTCTGTTTCTCTCTCTCTCACACACACACACACACACACACTCCGCACCGGCGCGATCAGAGTGAACTAAGCAGTGTGTGTGAGAGACTGCTGCAGTGGGGAGGTGAGATTCCAGGCTTCATTTGGGACTATCTGCACCAGCACACCAGAACGGGCACGACTCCGACAGACGAGAGGAGGAGAGGAGAGGAGAGAAGTGAAGAGGAGTGGAAGAGGAAGAGGATAAACTGGCCACACTTCACTCATCAGCCGTCCACTTCAAACGACAAAGACAAGAGGCCAAAGAAGAGAGAGAAGGAGCGAGAGAGAGAGAGAGAGATAGAGCGAGAGAGAGAGGGAGGGAGGGAGAAAGAAGAGGAGAGGAGAAAGAGAGAACGAGAGAGGACAGGAAGAAATGATGTGAAATGGTGACCAAAGGAAGGTGAGTAACCAGCAAACAAAGGGAAGAGAGAAAGAAAGATGAGAAAGAACCAATGAGCGAACAAGCTAAAAGGAGAGCAGAGGAGAGGTGAGGCATGGGCTCGTCACACACACGAAAGCATGAGCAAGCACTGACACACACACACACACACACTCGTCAACGCTGTGTTCCACGGAACTTGCTTTCCAGAAACCTCTCACGCACCACATAATAGACCACTGACCACCTACAGGAAACACTGCAGTCTAAACTTAACACAGAATGCATACTCGCTTTACCACACACACACACACACACGAGCACAAACCAAAGTCACATTCCAGATTCGAGATGCTGCATCTGTGTGCTTCAGCCGATCCACATAGCTTCCATTCATCATCACTTCCATTTAGCATCTAGGAGTGCAATACTACCATGATGGAGACACTGAAATCAATAGCTGACTCTCCTTGATGGATCATGTCCGCTCCAGGCACTATGAGGGGACCGTGGGGACGCTGGGCTTGAAAGCAATTATCTGGCACATTTTTAAATAACCCTAATGGGCGGGGGGTGGAGGGGGGAATCAATGGACACACGTCTAATGTTGCTCCTGTGCGTACTCATATGCTCTCCTCTCCTCTCCTCTCCGTCATCTGTGCATTCGCATGCCTGAAGGAAGGTGTCTGCAGTGCTCTGCCGCAACCCTTGTCAGATCGAACTGCACGATTAAGGCTAGGGGCACGCTCGATACAGTCGCGCAGGTGGGGCAGGTGTGCGCGGTCAGGGCGCTAATGTCGTTATCTGTGCCATTGGGGGGGGGAGGTCGGTGGACGCTAGCGTAGAAGGTGGGAGTCTCCTCGCGATGCTGCTCTGATCATTCTAACTATTTGTGCACGATTCCACTGAGAGACCAACACGCACACATGGGGTATATAACACTATTGGGGCTCACAGGCTGTGCAACATCAACGTTTAACTCTCAAATGACCGCAGGCTAGTTTAGCATTTTCTATCCAGGAGAAGCACATGTGGGAGTGAGCCAGCTTGTGCAATGTCAGTAGATTCAGCTCGAATCATCAAAACACGGAAACCAGAACTTGGAAGCAAATTGATTTTACTGCAGTGAACAGGGCTTTTTTCAACCTAATTTTGCTCCTGTGTTTCCTGTGCTCTATTTCAAATGCAGGTGTGTCCTGACTGTTCATGCTTACATTGTCTGAGATATTATCTTCTCCTTTCAGAAGCACTCCTACAGTTGGCACAGCTTGATGCCCGTCGTCGTAACCAGCCTGTTTTGTTTGGTCTGCAGGTGTGTCCTGATGGTGCCACCCTGGGCCTTCTTCGTCGCCGTGCTGCTGCTGCTGCCCGCGCTGCCCTGGCGGACACTGGCTCTGTGCCCGCTGCCGTGCGCGTGTAGCGAGAGCCACCGCGAGGTGGACTGCTCCTGGCGCGGCCTGCGCCTCCTGCCCAGCGGCCTGCAGCACAACGTGCACGCCCTCAACCTCTCGCACAACCGACTGACCGACCTGGACCGTGTGCTCAGCCCCTTCAGCCACCTGCGCTCCCTGGACGTGTCGCACAACCGCCTGAGCCGACTGCCCGCCGAGCTGCCCCGTTCCCTCTGGGAGCTGTGGGCATCCGGGAACCGCCTCCGCCTGCTGCACAAGAACGACACGGCATACCACTGGAACCTGCGGCTGCTGGACCTGTCGGCCAACAAGCTGGAGCGCGTGGTGTTCATCAACAACACGCTGCCCGCTCTTCGCACGCTCGACCTGAGCCGCAACCGCTTCTGGACGGTGCCCACCAACATCCCGCGGCACGTAGAGACGGTGGACCTGTCGCACAACACGCTGGTGCAGGTGCTGCCCGGCTCGCTGGACAAGCTGGGCCGGCTGCAGCGGCTCTACCTGCACGCCAACCGCTTCTCGGCGGTCAGCGAGGGCACACTGGAGCGGCTTGCGGCGCTGCGGCTCATCACGCTGGGCGACAACCCGTGGGCGTGCGACGAGCAGCGGAACATCAGCTACCTGCTGTCGTGGCTGCGCCGGACGCACGCCAGCGTGCTGGGCTGTCCCTGCCACACCTGGCACACCTGCGGCGAGACGCACCTGGCCACCACCCGCGGCTGGCACTACGCCTCCTACACGCCAGCTCCGCACACGCCCGGCATGGACGCCGACGGCAGCCCCCCGCACGCCGACAACGACCTCGGACGCCGCCGCCATCGCAACCGCTACCCCGCCCCGCCCATGCGAGCCGTCACCGCCGGTTACTGGCCAGAGTCGGCCCTGCTGGACATGCACCGGCCACGGGAGACGCTCGGCAGCACGGCGGACTACCAGAGCCGCTGGCCGCCCGGTGGGTTCTTGGTGACCTCGCCGCCCTCTGGCCTCTCAACGCCGGACGAGGCCTACACCACGCAGAGGTACTTCACTGCCAGCGACTACGACTCCACGGAGGCCGCCCTCACCACCAGCACGCGGAAGACCACCACACTCCGAACGCGCAGCGTCAAGAAAGGCAACCAGGGAAAAGTCCCAAACAGTGGCCACAGCCCAGAAGCCTCGTTGTCCAGCACACTGACCGCTATGGTTTCACTCCTACTTGTGTTTGCAATGGGACTTTGAACATCAGAAACACAGCGGCGGTGAGTTTGGTGGATGGTGTGTGTGTGTGTGTGATGTAAAGAGCAAAGAGTTCGGTGGATGGTGTGTGTGTGTGTGTGTATGTGTATGTGTGTGTGTGTGTGTGTGTGTGTGTGTGTGTGTGTGTGTGTGTGTGTGTGTTGCATTGAAAGAGTTCAGTGGATGGTGTGGGTGTGTGATGGATTGACAGAGTTCGGTGGATGGTGTGCGTGTGTGATGTATTGAAAACAATATAGAAACTGAACATCGAAAGTGGCGGCGATGTGCGGTGGCCTTGGGAGTTTCCACCTGCTGCGGTGACATTAAACAAGTACAGTTCCTGGAGACATGAAGCGGCAGATCAAGTCGGGTATTACGCATTGAGAATAGATTAAGACGACTACTACCTCTCTAACACGGTCTCGGGAGACTTACGACATCGGAGACGATGCGGACAATGAGTTTTGTTTACAGTGAATACAGAGAAGACATCAGTTCAAAGACAGAACTGCGTCTGTGGGTTGAAGAAAACAGTGAATATCAGACTAAAAACACTAAATGCCCTGTTCAAGTAACTAATGTATGTGGTTTACATAACAACGTGTGAGATTCTTTACAGGTACATGACTGACTGTGTAATTAAACGATTTCATATTCTTGTGAATGTTGACATTGAGTTTCTGATTTTGGAAGGTTGAGGCATTGAAGCTTGTACAATGAAATGAATGATGTCATTACTTTGAAATAAATAAAAAGACAACTCCAGAGCACAACCAAGTCTGAAATGAATGCCTAACCGGACATACAGCTCAAACTTGCACTGGTACCCTTACAACGGCTCATGATTTTAGTATAGAAGTTGAACAAAAACAGCATAGAGGAACAAGTGTGAAACATTTGTGTGTTTTCAAGTGTTTTTTTTTTTCCATTTTGTAATCATAGTCTATGATTGAGGACTCCATTTAACATTTGCACTTCACAGTGCTCAAACAAAATTCAGTCCCAAGACAAAAATGGCTGTCCATAACCACAAGATGGCGCTGTGCTTCCGCTGTCATCTGCTCATCACCAAGTCTAAAGTCCTCATTCTCCTGCACCTTCAATGACAACATACACTACACTACACTACACTAGCAAAGTACCAGTCCAACAGAGCAAATAACAACAACAAACTGCCTATTCACAATCACTCAATTCACTTTTATACTCGTATGAACTCAAGTAAACTTTTCCATAGTTCCAAGTTACATAATAGAAGAACTGGCTCTAGACCAGCTGGAATTCAGCACAATGCTGGTACTGACTCAGGTAAACTTTTCCTTACCTCCGTGTTATGTAATAGAAGACAGGGTTGCCATTCTTAGAGGTACCGGCCTGGTAGAAAATGTTGAGGGTCTTGAGCGCTTTGAACTCCTCTTTCTCATGGACCTGATGCCTGATGAGAGAGAGAGAGAGAGAGAGAGAGAGAGAGAGAAGGAGGGAGAAAAAAGAGCGAGAGGGAGGGAGAGAGAGAGGACATACGGACATTTTAGAGCTCTCCCTGAGCCAATGTAAACATCACACCATCACACTTCCACACAGGCCACCTGGCGCCGGCTTTACCTGGTCATGAACTCCTCAAACTTGGAGCTGGTGAGGTTCATGCTGGACCAGTGTGTGTCCGCCACCGGCTTGTGTTCTGGGGGCCCCAGGTACGCCAGCAGGGTGGCCATCTTATCAAACGGCCTCCTGCCCACGGCCTTATGGTCCCTGTTGGGAGGAGTTTGCAAAATGGTCACTTGAAATTGTTGCATTTAGTGATAATATGTTTATACATATGCTTATAGGAGAATTCTGGCGATTTTTCACATATATCTCTTTTTCTCGAGGTCACTGAGTACTGTGCACTGAGTAAAAAACTAAAACAATCAGTTCTACCTAGCTTGAGTTGTTGCAGCCAACAACTAGAGCTGCCAGGCAGCTACAGTGCTACATGCTGGGGGCATGAACATGGGGGCACACAGAGATCTATATGAAAAATAGCCGGAATTCTCCTTTAATGTCATAATATAGACTAGTCATACTGAGGATATTTGTGCAAAAAACAAGGAAATGTTAGCATGGAAAATCATAACGCTACAATTGTCAATGTGATATTTTAATTTTGCCTTTTTTCCCCCTCAACAAAAATGTCTAAAATCCTGTTTTCACATTATGGAGTACTGAGAGCAGATTGATGAGGGGGGAAGGGATGGCTTTAAACTATTTTAGCACAAGGCAGCAACAAAATGTAAAAAAAGTAAAGGGGACTGAATACTTTCTGACTGTAACGGTCCCAGAACAGGAAGAGGACCTGTTAGAGGACTGCGGTCTGACCTGTTGCTGGAGAGGTACTGGCCGATCTTCTCTTGGTTGTTCCACAGCAGACGATGCAGAGCCAGAACGTTGCCATCACTGATGAAGGACAAGCTGTGGTTGACCGAGTCGCTGGCTGGGCAGTCAGAGGCAATGTCCAAGAAAAACCTACGCAAACACACGGCAAGTCAACTCAATTATAGTCCATTTTCAATCCAATTTTATTTACAAAATCCACATAATCCTACCATAATCAATGTCTTGTGGCAAAGACAAAAGAACACTTAAATCTCCATTGAAAAAAAAGCTTTTGGTACAGGCCTAGGCTTAATCCATATACGGGAAACTGACCGTGAGAGTTTACATTAACTACGATACTGATTGGTCAAAGGCAGAATTCCAAAGAAAAAGCCTTGGCAGTGTCATATTAATAAGGATGCACGCCCGCAGGGGACTGGACTTACTTTCTAGCTGCATCGAAATTGCTTTTCACAAAGTCGTTAAACGGCCTCATATGTTCCTCCTTGGTGAACAGCACATGGTTGGCAATACTCTGCAGAATCTGTGGGAAGGTACAGAAGATAACATTTCAAATATGATGTCAACATATACTGAACATACAGTCTATATGACTTCTTCATATACTAAACATACAGGCGATATGACTTCTTCGTATACTAAACATACAATCTGTATGATGTCTTCAGACAGACAGAAGGACAATCAGACAGAGAGGAATGTGGCGAGTTGAAGAACGTCTCTCGCTCACCTTGGACATGAGTTTCAGACCTCTCTCGATCCTGGGCGGGGGCTTCTTGTCCAGGATGCCCGCCTCGTAGGGTGACACGATGGCAGGGTTGATGAAGCGCAGGAACATGGCACTGCCCACTGCCCCAATACTGTTCTGAGGAAACCGCTGGCTCACCACCTGGGGGGGGGGGGGTGGGTAATGGAACAGATGGGAGCAGGATCGAGAGGCAATGAGGGTCAGATTAGCATGGCTTTCGGTGTTAGCATTGTCCTAGGGGGTAGGTGGACAACATCTGTCAGAGAAGAAACTGAAGTGACTGATACACAAATAATAAATCAGATTGTGTTGAATTCTGATGGTAAACCTCACAAAGACCCTCGAAAGACTCCTTTTAAAAGTAAACTATCACATATTTTTTTGGATATGAATGAATACACCTGAATAAATAGGGTGATTTATATTATATAGGAAACAAGTTTAACAAGTTCATGAAGAGTAACAGCCTTCATTTTCCTGCAAGTGTTGGAGTAAAACAGCCCATCATAGCCATCACCTCTTCATGCTTATAGAGACATGAAGACGTATTTGACTTCCTGAGTTGGGCATGGGCACCCTATCATTATCATGGGCAGGACAGAAAGCACAAGGTTTAGCTGACAGGAAGAAGGGGCTTTTGCATGTGCCTGTGACCGCAGCCAGACAGAACAAGCAGAGTGCCTGAGCAGTGTGTGTGTGTGTGTGTGTGTGTGTATGTATGTGTGTGTGTGTGTGTATGTGTATGTATGTGTGTGTGTGTGTGTATGAGAGAGCGAGACAGAGAGAAGAGGATGGATGGGTGGGGAGGTCCTCTCTCGTAAGATGTTTCTGTAAAAGGCCGACTTTTTAGGCCGACTAAGAATAAAGAGTGAGAAGGGTATATGTAAGCACATCAGGGGGAAAAAAGAATAAACTTTGGATAGCTCTTTAGATTAAAACCAACACATCCATAAGACAAAGAGACCAAATTCCACGGGGATTTCACTGTGGTTGGCGATAGGAGGTGGAGCAGCAGTGAATTTTCTCTCTTTCTCTTTTCTCTGGATGTAACCCCTCAACATCAGAGGAAAAAAAAACGTCACATGGTCATTTTCCTGACCCAAACCCCAAAGCCAAGAGCCCAAGAGAAGACCCCACACACTGACCCGAGAAGGAAAGCAAAGTGAGCCAAGGTGCCACAGAGGTGCCCGTGAGGGGTAGAGCGTTAATTTGGAGCGTCCTTCCCTCAGCGGCTGGAGGATTAGTAGAGGTGATTTCAGGTGATTGCCAGGAGGGGGCAGTGTGGAGTAGTTTTCAGATTAACACAGAGTCATGTGGAGCCCGAAGTGCTTAACAGGGACAGCGGAGGGAGAGCGTTTACCGTTACCAGACTTACTGATTTTTTGCTCTCTTTTTTGTCTTTTAGTGTGGCTTTGCTCAGGAGAGAATGGCAAGTTGCCTACAGGACAAAGATGAGCACAAAAAGGTCACGGCACTTGCCACACACACACACGCACACACACACTAGGGGTGGGCAATATATATAGTCTGCGATAGTAATTAGGGATGTAACGGTATGAAAATTTAACCTCACGGTTATAGTGACCAAAATTATCACGGTTTTCGGTATTATCACGGTATTTCTAAAAGCGTGTTCAATATGTTCAGAATACACTGATAGGCCTACACAAGCTGAAATAGTTTCAAAAGGTGTCCTAACTTTTTTCTTCATGTTTAATTGGCTATGTGATTATAGCTTAACTTACCCTACCATAACTTGGAGTTTGCTATTTCTGTTATTTGGATCCAATGAGTGAGACCAAAGAAAGCTATCGAAATAAACCTTTAGGCTACGGTATTCTCCTGGTAACGTAAGTGGAATGGATTTAATGTGGACGCGAACATAAAAAGAAGAGCTACATGATACAGTGCACGTTTTGCGGTGAAAATGTTCCGCCTTTTAAAATCAGGTGTAGCCTAATCCAAATCGTAGTTAGAACCATCAATTAGACAAACGAATCAGTAGGGTACCAGTTTTGTTTCATTGTACCAGGCCTACTGTATGTCAAAAGCAGGCTCGGATGAAGCTGGGAAGGATTAAACACACGGTTTCCACACCGCGGTAATCAACCATGTAAATATGATATTTGAAAAGAAAACGGTAATTGTTATCGTCAACATTTTTATCGTGGTTTACCATTATACCGGTTATCGTTACATCCCTAATCGTGATTGTTGTTTTAACGATGTGCAAATTGACATTATCAAGTATTTAAATTATTTATGGGGGCACTTTCAAAATCACGTATTGAAATCACATACATTCAGGAGGTGCATGCAGCAGAAGCGAGAGAAGCCCCTGGCTGCAGCAGATCAAGTCTCATGATCGCTAGTGGGTCCACGCACGCCTAATGTTTAATTTGTGCGCCTACTTCATTCAAGTGGCATTGATGAGTTAAACAGTCAAGTTTTTTCATACACAGTATTTTATAGAGAAAACATTAGGCTTTGAATATTTTAATATTCAATTGTAAACAAAGAACTCTTCTTATATAAAAATGGACTGAAGTTTGCTTTAAATATCTACTTTTATTGATTATGCTAGCCATTAGCATCTCTATGGGATTTCTCATATACTTTAGTCATAAGCTAATGCATTAGTTTACGGTCATTTCTATAACTTGTGATGCTAGCCTACAGTACATGCTAATGTAGCTGGCTAGACCATGCCATTGCCACACACAAAAGTGGGGGCAGAATTGGAAATATGTCAGACATGTGACAATGCATTGGTTGATTTGGTTTAAAAGTCACAGGTTATTGGTTATTATTGTAATGATGCTATTTATAAATAATGACCTGTAAAGTAGCCTAACTCAGACTTTTAAAAAAACATTTTTAAAGGATATCGACTAATTATCGTTATCGTCAAAATCACAATAAATATCAAGATATTATTTTTTGGCCATATCGCCCACCCCTAACACACACACATACACACCACAGTGCAAAAAACACAGTGAAGCCATCTTAGCTTGGAGAAGGCACATAGCCCCACACCCCTGAATGAAGATCAATGAATTATTTTCCGCTTTCTGGATCTAGACCTTTCCCACACACACACACACACACACACACACACACACACACACTACAGGGAAGGCCCTGTCTGTTCCTGATGCTCAGCTCTGTCTGTCCACCAGGGGTGCTGTTGTACCTGAAAGAGGCAGTGGCAGACGCTGCGCAGCTGTGGGGGAAACTCCGTAGAGGAGCTGACGATGGCCTGGAAGAAGCGCTGGGTCATCTGCCGCAGGTTCCTCTGATTCTCCTCCAGAATCTCGCCCGCCTCTAGCCTGAGAAGACCACACCAAACACACATTGCATTTAGCAGCCCAGATCCTCCAACTGTCCACCACTACCAAAATTCATTCACACTGGTAACATACACACACTCACACACACACACACACACACACAGGTTGTTGTGTGTGTCATTCGTGTTAGTAAGATTTAGTGAGGACTGACCTGGTAGGATCCACCTCAAAACTGATCATCTGCCACTCGGGGGCCGTGATGACCGATCTGAGCAGAGGTTCTAGAAGTTTCTGCAGATAGGTGGCGCCGTACACCTGAGACAGACAGACAGACAGTACTATTATAGCACATTTCTAATAAAGCTAACAGAGAACACTTCTTGTAAATATTTTTTGGGGGCTTTTTGGCTTTATTGATAGAGGACAGTAAAGAGTTACAGGAGCGATGGAATTAGGAAAGGACCTGGGTCAGACTCAAAACCCAGGTCTTTTATTGATATCAGTTAGAGATGACTTTACAATGCAAGTGACAATTAAACTTCTAAAAAAGACCACCTAAAAGTAAAAATTTAGCTTCATGTGATCTGTGCATAGTGAGTCACCTTGAAGCAGAAGGTTATGACTTTGACTCACCTTGAAGCAGAAGGTTATGACTTTGACTCACCTTGAAGCAGAAGGTCATGACTTTGACTCACCTTGAAGCAGAAGGTCATGACTTTGACTCACCTTGAAGCAGAAGGTCATGATCTTGCTGGCCAGGCTGTTGCCCCTGAAGAGCGTCTGCATGGAGTCAGCCAGCTCCACCTCTTTGGAAAACATGTTCCACAGCAGCTGGTACAGGAGGTGGCGCGAGTCAAACAGGGTCACCAGGACGCGGGCCAGCTCGTCCTGTGCACGCACACACACACACACACACACACACACACACACACACACACACACACATTTAATGATCAACACCAAGACCATTCAAATACAAGCCCTTGATGATGCTCAACCCTAGTGTTTATTCCCATTAATTTAAAAATAACAAAAAGTTTGAAAATAAATATATCTAAAATAGTTTCCAATAGTGCCTTGCACACAATTTTGGATTCAGTAAAACATTATCAAAAACAAACTATGATGGCTGCTAGATATTTCACCTAAAGCACGCAAAATCAGAGGTTGTACTCTTTTATCCAAAGCAACTTATTTCAATTATATAACAAGGGCTTACATAGCCCTTAATATATTAGCTCTTAATATACAGTATTAGCCTCATAATTATATTACGGTTTTACATAGCTTGAGTTGCTACAGGCAGCAGCTAACACAGCAGTGCTACACTCTCACACAGCATGTCTGTGAGCTCCCATTTACATGCCCACAGAGTGCAGCACTGTAGATGCCTGGCTGCATTAGCTGCTGGCTGTAGCAACTCGAACTAGGTAAAAACCCATTGTTTTCATATTTTTTCGTACAGACAGTACTCGGTGAACTCGAAAAGCGGAGATCTATGTGAAAACTCGCCGGATTTCACCTTTAAGTGCCTTGCTCAAGGGCACAACAGAGGAAGCCGGGAACTAAAACCACAACTTTTCAGGCTACTGCATGCTAGCCCAGCTCCTTAGCCACTACGCTACCACCGCCAACCGCATAATATCTTTCATCACCAGCAGGAAGAGCAGAAATGGGCAATCTAATACCCACCCACTGGGAACACGGAACCACATTGGCCAGCGCCATGGCGATAGGCAGCTCGCCCTGGTCGCCCATCATGGTGACGAGCTCCACAAGCCGCTCAAAGCGGTCAGCCAGCACGGTCTCGGCCAGCGTGTCGAACTCCGTGCCCTGCTGCAGGATCTTGGTGAGCACCTCCATGAAGGTGGCACGCGTCTGCAAGTCTTTGTGGTAGCCCAGCCCTACACACACACACAGAGGATAGAATGTGAATACGATTGACATTTATTTACATTTATTGACATGTATAATGTATTCATTTAGCAGACGCTTGTTCCAAAGCGACTTACATATGTCAATTATATTACAAGGACATTGTCCCCAGAGCACCTCGGGGTTAAGTGCCTTACTCGAGGGCACAGTGGTGGAAGCTGGGAATTGAACCCACAACTTTTTTAATGCTAGCCCAGCTCCTTTTCATGCCAGCCCAGCTCCTTAGCATGCCAGCCCGGCTCCTTAGCATGCTAGCCCGGCTCCTTAGCATGCTAGCCCAGCTCCTTAGCATGCTAGCCCAGCTCCTTAGCATGTTAACCCAGCTCCTTAGCATGTTAGCCCAGCTCCTTAGCCACTACGCTACCACAGCTTTATTTGAATGAAAATCAATCTTAAGGTATAAGGTGCTTCCATAAATTCCAAAAACACATTGTCCAATATACATACACTATTTTAAACTGATTAGCCATTGTGACATACTATAACGCAAAGAATAACACACTGACACTTCAGACAGTGCGTTAGACTAGGATCAGGATTAGAATTAGGATTAGAATTAGGGTTAAGTACAGAGCACCTAAGTGTTAAAATCTAAATAACATGTTACACGGTGTCATATGATATAGCAATGCAACAAAAAATTGGACATTTTTTGGACATTTCTGATGAGAGTGAAGAACAGTGTCCCAGTCTGCGGGCTGACTGACTGACCTATGGAGTGCATGAGTCCGCTGTCCACGTTGGCGTTGAGCAGGTTGGACATGGCGAGGATGGTGCAGTGGCGGAGCGACGCTAGGCGGCGGGACATGCCCCTCTTCCTGCCCGCTACCTGCTGCCCGTCGTCCTCCACCTCACTGCAGTCGTTCAGCAGGTTCATGAACAGTGTGAAGTACCTGACAGAGCAGAGCAGAGCGGAGTTACTACATTAATTAATCATTAATACACACATTCATTAATATACTACATCCATTACAGATCCATTAATACACCCAGGGTGGGTTTCTAGTTTAGCAAGTTTAGTGACTAACCCAAATAAGAAAACTCAAGAGTTAACTCTTAAAGGAACACACCAATGTTTTGGGAAATAAGCTTATTTACTAACCCAGTTTATTTACTAATTATTCAGTTTATTTAGTAACAACTCAGTTGATTTACTAATAACTCACTCTGACACCCTCTACCCTAATAATCTGCCCTATAGGTCCCTATAGCAACTAAGATAATCTGCCCTAATAGCTCCCTATAGCAACTAAAATAATCTGCCCTATAGCTCCCTATAGCAAATAAAATAATCTGCCCTAAAAGTTGGTGTTAGAAGAGCCCTATGGCATCATTCTCAGGGGTCTTTTCTGTGACATTACAGATTCATTAATATACATGCAGTAGAAATACCTGATCTTATTACACTTACTTAGCTTATTTACACACATAGGTGGACAGACTGACTATATCAGACACTGTAAATATGTCAAATAAAGCAGTTTTGTGAAGACAACTTTATCTCTACTGCTGAATCTTTGATCTCTAGCATGTAAACCATGTCTAAACCATGTTCTAAAATGCTGAGCATGTTGGGTACTTGAGAACTAAATCCCAGTTGTGTGAAAAGAACATACATACTGCCAATGCACACTAATGTCTATCTAGGACGATAAGTATGCTGAGAGTTATGTAACAAACTTGAGAAATAGCTGAGACTTGGCCTCCATGAGCTCCACACCGTCGCCCTCCTCCGGCTGCAGAGGGAGGCCTGCGAGCAGGGACACCACCGCCTCCATGCTGGCCTGGTCCAGGTCCCTAGCAAAGCAGCAGAGCTTAATGGTTAGCCAAAGCAGTTCAACTTATTTTCAAAGCAGTTAAACTTAATTTCAAAACACATATTATTACACATATAATACATATAATAATATAATATATTAAGATGCATATGATCTATGTTATTCTTTATCCATATTATACCAAATCCATATCATCTATATTTGACAAAATCCAGACCAGATAGGGGCCATTGAGGCTCAGGGAGCTGTACCTCGTCAGGCATTTGATGTCATCGTCGGCCGCCTGGTTTGAGGTGCCCATGACCCAGTCGGTGAGGTACTCCACCATCTTATTCCTGAGAGAGACCAGGAGAGACCACACACATGAGGGAGACCAGGAAAGACCACACACATGAGGGAGACCAGGAGAGACCACACGCATGAGTGACAGCACATCCATCCATTCATCCATTCATTCATTCAATCTGTATTTATTCTCTGAAGTTCATTTAGGGTAGTCCTCATTTTCAGTGATGCCAAGATTACAATCACAATAAAACAACAAAAGAAACAGTAGCTTACAAATAAACCAAAACAAAATAAACAATAAAAAGACAAAATTTTAGAGGGAATGGGGAAAAAAATAATTCAAACGTCTGTCTGTTTCTATTATGTGTATTGTGTGTGTGCAGACCCTCCCCCTTTTCTGGTTTCGTTCGTGCATTGGTCACTTAGTAGCTTAGTACAACATCCACATGCAATATACAACAACGCCTAATAACGACCTATTCATTTGGACAACTTTATACAGCCCTATAAAGGGTAGTTACCTTTAGTTTTGTTCTAGTTTACTGTTGTGTATAGCTTGAACAGCGTGTGCACTTTAACATCAGTAAACATTATTCAGTATAATCCAGATGTAATGCTAATGTTTTGACAAGTATACCAATTTTGCCTACCTTGTTCATCTGAAATAACTCCTCTAACTTTGCTGCCTCCATCCTTTCGTTGGTTACAAAAATCGTTTTATATCGATGATAGCCTCAACAAATAGCAACAACGCAACAAATAGCCTAGCCCACAACTTCTGTAATTGCTGCGTGCGTTCTTCGTTATTCTGTCTCCTGCTCAAACAAAAGGTGCGTGCGTTAAGTTGATTTTGATAACGTGGTTACAAAGATTTTGATAACGTGGTTACTTTAGCCTACTTCACAGAAAATTGTAATTAGCCTATTATTGAGCAGTTAATGGGATACTGCGCAGTTGTGAAGCAGTTGGGAAGTTATGGTGGGCCAACTTGGTGTGAATAAACACACAGGGGAAATTCTCTCTCATTGTTTGGTTGCCTGATGGTACGCAGAGTGCGTACGGCCGTACACCTGCAGGCGCGCCTGTGTGTGTGTGTGTGTGTTTGAGAGAGAGAGAAAAAGAGAGAGAGAATGTCTGTCTGTCTGTCTACATGTGTATTGTGTGTGTGTGTGTGTGTGTGTGTGTGTGTTTGAGAGAGAGAGAAAGAGAGAATGTCTGTCTGTCTGTCTACATGTGTATTGTGTGTGTGTGTGCCCACCTGAACTTCATCTCCTGGCAGAAGGAGAGGTCGTCTCTCCTCTCCATCATCACCTCCACCAGCTGGCACAGCCTGGTCTTGATCTGAATGGCATGGACCATGTTGCCCAGGATACGCACGTACCTGCCAATCAACACACACACACACACACACACACACACACACACACACACACACACAGTCAGCATCAGCCATCAGCTAACAGAGCCCAAACAGAACAAAGACATGAAGTTGCAGTAGTAATAGTGCTAGATCAGTCACCAAGGAGGCTAAAACAGTCAAAGTCAACTTTATTGTCAATTCTGCTGTATGTACAAGACATATTGAGGATTGCAACTGCATTTCTCTGAGTGGCTTATTGCTTTTCTAAAACAGTTACTACATACCTGGCAAGATTTCATAAAACTAGATGTACCGCATAGCGGTACAAAATATGACCGCCGCTCAGTCCTGTACATCCGTTCCGCGAAAATAAATCACACTTCAATTTGTCTCCATATTTTACTCCATCCCCCACTCTTGAAACTTTTGTGTATGCTTATTTGGCATGCCTGAGTGTGTGTGTGCGGCTGCACAGAAAGTACCCTACTGGTGCTGAAAAGGTGAATAGATTGTAGAATAGCCAAAGAAGATGTAGAATTGTTATAAAACCTTTAAAATCTCTAAACAATCACAAGTAGGGCAGTTCATCACAGTTCATCCATTGCAACTGGATTGATGAAAGGTCACTTACACCTGTAGGCTACATTGTATTTGGGAAAAGCAAAAGGTATCAGCATAATGTTATTTATTTATTTATTTTTATGTATTTATAAACAAAACCATCTCTGTCAGTTCCATGCCGTTTTCAACAGCTATCAAAAACAAAGGTCATTTTTGGATGGATGGATTTTTTTGTGAATGTTTCTTCTTCTACATAAGATTTTAGTCATCTTTAGTTCATGTAATACTTTATTGTCAATGCACAAATTAAGTAACAGTAGTCTGAAACGTTATTGTTAATGCACAAATTAAGTAACAGTAGCCTAGTCTGAAACGAAATGCTGTTTTACATCTAACCAGTGGTGCAAATAACTGACATGTCCAAATGGGCCTTGATGAAATGCGTCGCTAGACTGTTCATACACATTTTAACGGGCCAAAGTTGAAGAGCTTTTGTCCGTTATTGTTAGTGCAAAATAGGCTGATTCATGTTCCCCTTGCATTGTTTAACTGAGGTCCATGGCTAGTCTGGCTTTCATCAGACCAAGCTCAATCTTTTAAGAAATCAAAAAAAAATAGCGGGCAGATCAGGCTGGGTTCACCCAGCCTAGTCCATAGGCACCCGATATTGTTTAATTTTCCGATTGAGATATAGCCTTCACGCTCTGGCTATTCTAAATGCAAAAATGCATCAGGGAGTTATGACAAAACGGTAACTAACAAACTAGATCCTAATAGAAAGTTGTTAGCTTCCCTAAGCTACAGGTAGGATTATAAGGTAGGCCTAATGACAACATAAATTGTCAATAGGCTATGCTGGCGACACAAATAAAATCTCCTTTGGAAACCAATGGCTTCGCCTTTACAGTATCAAGCGGACTTAAACTGTCATATCGTGGCGAAAAAGTTGTAATAACATTCACGCAGCTCCATGAGTCAAGGAAAGCGAATGAAGTAGCCACTTCTAAATGGGACCCACTACACAGTAGCTTAAGGTGTTTTGCTAAAGCAGCCATAATGAAATGAAGGTGTCATTGTTTGGATACTTCACACACACGTGCTTTTTAATTTCACAGACTACAACTACCAAGCTGTAATCAAAGCACATCGATTCCCCTCTCACACCCTGCACGCACTTAAAACAAAATAAACAGGCGCTCAGTCTCACGATGTATAGGCAAAACTGTATCAGACCGGTGTAACGTTGGTAAATCTTCCATTGCACAGAATGATTTTGTAGCACGTGCAATAAATGACAGTCGAAAAGATACAAACAGTGCTGCTATACATTTGCTTGGTATAACCGCATTTATAGTTTTCTACAAATGCAATAAATCAAATGCCTCCATCACTCAACCAACGCTTAACGGTAACATTACCTAGGTCCTTATTGATATTACAAGATTAACGCATTCCTGCAGTAAAACCAAGCATGTCCGATAAACATCCTCAGATTTATTTCGCTTCAAGAAGAAATGGGAATTACACTTCATGTGAACATCGTCCTATCCTTATTAGATGTTAAGCTGCGGTAAATTACAGTCCTTGTATGAAGCGTCCATTGTTTTTTTCCAACCCACTTTTAACTTCCAACAAAATTACGTCTCACTGCAACGATGCGCCATCTAGTGGACAAACGATAAACGACCAATACTGAAAATGCAGCCATGATGATGATGAATATTTATTTTGGCTTTCTTTTAATCCTACTGATTTTCATTTTTTTTCACGGGGGCAAATCACAAATGAGTGATTATGAGCCAGGTTGATGTGGGCCCTTGAGACCAACATACCATAAAAGATTCACAGAGAACTGTTTCTGCCCTACCCTCCTTTTTTCGGGGTCCAGTCCAGCGGGGGGCTGCAGATGAAAACGAAAAATGACGGTTCCATGCTATCCATGTGGGGGTACATGCCCACCAAGTTTTGTGTACCCCGGTCTTTCAGTGTCCCGGGAATCCTTGTTGGTGTACGTCACTAAATGTACACATAAATTATTTTATTGTAAGGCCCCCCATGAACGAAAGTACACAAAACTTGGCATGTATTCAGAGGGTGTCATAATGATCCTACACTTTTAATTTCGTGCAGTTTTGACCTTGTCAGCCAGAGATATTGAGATGAAAACACTTAATTTTTTGCTTTTTAATTTTTTTAACTAGGTGGCTATACATGAAATAAGTGGTAATGGGATGGGTTGACATGCCCCTTAAGACCAACATACAAAAAAAAAGGTGGACCCCTAGGCCCTACGGTTTCTCGAGATATTCACAGAAAACTGTCTCCGGCCACCTACAGGCCAGTTGGTGTATAGTAATATAAATTAATTTATTGTGTGGCCCCCCATGAACAAAATTCCACGAAACTTGGCGTGCATTCAGAAGGTGTCAAAATGATCCTACACTTCCAATTTTGTGCAGTTTTGACTATGTTAGGTCACAGATACCTACAATTACAACACCTCATTTTTACTTTTTTGTGTTTAACTAGGTGGCGCTATACATGAAATTAGTGGTTATGGAATGGGTTGACATGGCCCCTTGAGATCAACATACAAAAAAAAAGGTGGTCCTCCTAAACCTTACGGTTCTCGAGATATTCACAGAAAACTGTGTCTGCCCTACCCTCCTTTCGGGGGGTGCAGTCCAGCGTGGGGGCTACAGATCAAAACGAAAAACGATGGTTCCATGCTACCCATATGGGGTTACATGCCCACCAAGTTTTGTCTACCCCGGTCTTTCAGTGTCCCGGGAATCATTGACGGAAATTTGGACATGCGAAAAAAAAAAAAAAAAAAAAAAAAAAAAAAAAAAAAAAAAAAAAAAAAAAAAAAAAAAATCTGACTAAACCTATATGACCGCCGCTTCGCTGCGCGGCGGTCATAATAAATGCACAGCAATGAGAAATGTACCAAATAATTTATAGACAATCCTTCTTCCACCAAGAAATATATCGATGCAGCAACTCTAGTCGAGATGCAGCAACTCTAACTTTTGTATCAATTCGTCATAGCGCAGTAATATGAGACGGGGTCAACTTGAAGGGATGGAGAAACAGCACGCAAAAAATCTTCCATAGAAATGTATGGTGTTAGTTTATAATGGATACATGGCAGTCGTCTACACATATTCCCCCCCCTCCGCCACCAAAAGTTGACATGTGAATACATCGTGCCAATCATGTGGTATGTTATGAATACATCGTGCCGATCATGTGGTATGTTGTTAATACATCGTGCTAATCATGTGTTGTGATCCTCGTAGCTGGAGCGAGGTTGGCGTGTTGTATGATTGATGAAGAATCGCGCATGCACAGTTTTACCCGAAATAGATGCCCGATAAGTGCCCAAAAAGCGTTGCAATATGCCGCCAAGTGGAGGGACTTGCCTAAAAAGACTTTGGCTTTACAACGGCATCGAACACAATTCAGCCAATCATAATTAAGGACCAGAACTATCCGTTTTAGAAAAGAGATTTTAGAGCTGCTTACCGGACCAGGTTGAGCATCATGGTCTCGATGCTGGCCACGCCGAGGTGCTCTGAGCTGCCCTCTGTGTGGTTGTCCAGCAGGTTCTTCATGATGGCGATGGTCTGCTCCACAAACTGGGTGTTAGTGTCATTTATGGGAACCTAGGGAATAAACAGCACAATCACATTGAGATCTAGTCATACTAGATCTAGTCATTTTAAATATGTTCATTTCAAATCGTGTATAATTATTGAAATTGGGTTATTATTGGCTCTGTTGGGCATCCTGCCTCTCCCTACACTGTATTGCTTACTTTTATCTTTCTCCTGTAATATATTCTAAATATGTACAAAATAATAATGAAAAAACATTGAATTGAGAAAAAAAAAGATTCACCTGTTCCTTCACACCTGCACACTGGAAATGCAAGATTTCATGGTACCCTGATTTCAAACCAGGGAGACCACTGCCCGTACTAATGCAACTTACGTCAAGTTGACCCCCTATAGATTTTCTATTATCAGTATCTTGGTCACAGTATTTCATTTTAACCCCAAAAACCTCAGAAACAGAACTAATTTGATTACACCAATATCGCCTATGTATCGCCAAATTTGTTTTACAGAAATGATATTGCTGAGCCAGTTGTCATGCGTCAACTTCCTGCCAGAGTCCTGCCAACTATCCCTAGACTTCTTTGGTTTTCACAATACAACGAGGTCCATGAGAGTCGATGAGAGCTGTGCAATACCATGTTTGTGCATGTGTATGTGTACAGTATGTGCATTTGCATGTTGTCCACTCACGCGTCCCTGCGTGTCAAAGAAGCGGCTGATGCTGTTCTTGAGCTTGTTGAAGAGCATGGGGTAGAGCACAGGGCTGAGCTCCAGCCCCACCAGGTCCTTGACGTTGGTGCGGATCTGCAGGCCCTTCTCGTGGTTGCACACCATCAGCGACAGCAGGCGCTCCAGGAACTTGCTGAGCGGCGTCTCGGCCGCGCCGTCGCAGGACGAGCCCATGGACACCATGGAGCCCTTGCGCTCGGACAGCGGCCCCATGGGCGGGCTGTAGGTGCCCAGGAGCGGTGGCGTCCGCTGCTGAAGGCACACGCCGCCCAGAGCGCACAGGAAACCCGTCATGTTGATCCACTCCTGGAAGAACGGAGTCTGGACAGAGAAGAGGAAAAGGGCAATCGGTTATAAACCATTTATTTATTAATCAGTTATAAACCATTTATTTATTAATCAGTTATAAACCATATATTTATTGATCTGTTAT
>NC_063190.1:19855076-19900076 GCF_017589495.1 Alosa alosa | reverse complement strand
TATGCAACAAGCCAAGCAATGAAAAAAGATCACAAAGTCTCCATTTAACAGCCCATAACATCTTATTATGGCCAATATGATGATCATGAACAGATGCACACATAAAACAACCGACAAAGTCTACAAATCTATGCAAAACATCAAAACAACATCACTATAATCTCATTTCATGATATCAAAAAAAGCATAAAGGCTTTGAAGTCCCACAGTGAGAGAGCAAACCTTGCAGCAGCCTCTTGAGCTTGGCACAGTCCACGTTGATGTACTGGATGAGCTCGATGTCATGGACGTCCACCGTGTCTTCAGGGCAGACAGTGAGTTCCTGTAACCTGGAGACAAACACAGAGAAAGCCCCTCCAATCAGCCTCAAAACCCACCTGACAGAGCAGAGACCACTCTCCTACAACACACATGCAGCAACACACACCTGAGGAAGAAACTCAGCCCGAAACTGCTTTTTTTTTTTTTTTTTTTGAACTTTGGGAGCTATTCCAGACTTTTTCTTTTGCTTTTCTGACAGAGACAGCCAGGGAAGCAGGTAAAAACTGCTTAAAGACCCAGCCCGCCATTCTAGTGAAAAGTTATTGACATTTGAGCCCCATAGCATATCAAATTACAGTACTCTATCTAGCTTCCATGTTTCAGCAGCACCATGCTCATTGGCTAGAATGAGCCTACTGTATGATGTTCTGTTCCAGAACTATGTATTCCAGGGCAGTTTATGAACGCCTGTATGATTGAATGTACACAGAAAACCGTGATGGAAAACAGGACTTAGCAGAGCACTTCAACTACATATGACAAAAAAGTGAAAGAAATATTATCATGGATACCTACAAACAATGGAAAACATTTTCAACATAACAACCAACTCTCTACCCCTACGTACGTCATTTTAATGTGACACTCGGACAGTAAATGAATGAACACAAAGTAAATGTATGAAGACAAAGTGAATGTATGACCAGCTATAATACAAGCTATTAGATGAGCCGACCACTAGGTCGACCCTCAGTCCACCACACTGTAGGAGGCCCCTACACCGCCTGGTGGTCATGTTAGGACATGGTCAACCTAAAACACTCACTCAGAGAGCTGCCTCTGCCCTGGTACAGTATGGTTGAATAAGCATGGAGCTTTAGACAAGAGAGTGGCGAAGTGTCCCAAAGGGGTGGGGAAAAACCCCCATCTGACACGAAACAGGACTCATGTTTTAATCAGAGGCCCGCGCCTACGCCTGACCACTTCCCATAGACAGACTGTAGGAACTGGGTTAATATAGAGGCAGACTACCTGGAAACACACACACACACCTGAGAGATGACCCAGACACACACATACACACTTTCATGCACACTTGATCACACAAAAACGCCCACACACAAACCAAAAACAGACGCACCATCCCATCCCTCCCTGGCTAATAATTCATGAAGCCAACCAAGGGGTTAATGGATGTACCAGATGTGGGCTGCATGCGCTCCTGACCAAAACTGACTGGACGGTCCAAAGGACTACTCTCTACTCACCGTCCAAGTGCTAACAGGTCAAGGCATAAACACACAGACACACCCAAACAGAATGAAACACACCAGTGTCTGCTGTGCACATCTGCCTGTGCGTCCCCCCTCCCAACAGATGCTCTATGTTCCGGGAGCCTGCTGAGAAGGGAGATTCCCTCTCTCCTAACCAAGCACAATGCACTTCTTTATGTGTGGGAGGACTGACTGCCCATCCTCTTCTCCACTCTTCCTCCTCTCAATCCATCCTTCAATCCATCCTTCATCCCCCCTCCACCTCCTCCTCCATCTTCCTTCATGCCATCTCTCTCTCTTCATGCACAGCTCTCTCTCTCTCTCTCTCTCTCTCTCTCTCTCTCTCTCTCTCTCTCTCTCCCTCTCCCTCTCCCTCGGGCTTGTGGGTGTCCCCAAATGTCTTGCTCTTTCTCCTTTCATCTCCAAGAGCTCTAAGCAGATGCTGGCCGCCAGTGCAGTGCGAGGTTACTCAGAAGGAGTTTATGTCTCCATTAGGGATGTCAAAACTTTAAAAAAATCTTAACCGGCCACTGAGCCTCATTAACCGGTTAAAGTCGGTCACCGAAAATTCTATAACTGCCATTTATGATACCCGTGTCCTGTCGCTATACGTCTTTCTCTCTGCCCGTGAAACAAGTTATCCCCCATTTTAGAATGGTTAGGCTCCCCGGCCAAACAATGTTAGTTCGTGCCCTTTGTATTATACATTTTCCCCAATCATTGTCCACTACTTGTGGAGGAATAAGGGTTTTGTTTTAGGGAGAAAAATAATTGCTTTCCCTGCACACCCACGCACAGGCACACATTACGCCAGCGTTTCTCAAACTGTGGGTCGCGACCCAGAGACATGCCAGGTGGGGCGCGAACTGACGTGAAAAACAGGAGTTTTATTTTATTTTATATTTTATTTGTAGCCTAGGCAGCACCCGATGCGCAATGGACGCACTGTGTTATTCATTAGGAAGCGCTCGTGTCAAGGCAGCTTAATTAGTCCCGACCTACATGAGATTTTGAACGTTGTTGTGAGAGTGATGAATTTCATCAAAACCCGGCCCTTAAAAGCTGGTCTATTCTCCGCGACTTTGCTAAGAGATGGTAGCTGACCAAAAGGCTGTACTGTTTCACAGCGAGGCAAGGTGGCTTTCCCGAGGTAAAGTGCTGTCGCGCATGTTTGAGCTCCGAGTCGCCTCTTCTTGGAGGAAGAGCGCATGTTTGAATCTGCAAGCACGTTCACTAATGAACATTTCTTGACGAAGCTGGCCTATCTTAGCGATATATTTGATATATCTTAGCGATACATGGGTTAAATGTCCAGTTACAAGGCAAAGACAAGCACCTACCTCACCTAGCAAATAAGATTACTGCATTCACCAAAAAAACTTGAGGTATGGGACAGGCGCCTCGATCACGACAGTATTATGCCTTTGAGATTTCTGAGCGAAATCGCTGAAACGTCTGATTCGGGAGCCACTCTTGTGATCCCATGTGTTAAACAGTAGGCCTACATCACATCCCTGCAAAGTTTATTTCAAAAATATTTCCCAACCAGCAGTGCTCAGTATGACTGGATTATGGATCCATTTAATACAGCATGTTGGTATTTCATTGAATATATTGTACAATGCTGTAAAATGGCCTATGCTTCCTAATATGTTGCTGGAAAACAGAAATATGTGTATTATGCATTTATTTATTTATTTATTTATTATTATATCTGCAGCACCAGCTGATTTTAACTCTGTTGAAGAAGATATATTTAGAACTTGTCATTATTTCAATAAATTTGACAATTTTAAGCTTGACCTACCACTTTCTTAGAGCGATGAGGGACAGGTGGGGCTCGAGAATGCCCCCTTGATCAAAGTGGGGAATGAAAGAAAAGGTTTGAGAACCACTGCTCTAAGGAGTGACTCAGAAAGTCACGCAGACAACTGTCTCACTCTCAATACACTAACTTATAGCTGTCTCACTCCCAGGGTACTAAGCTACACAATAACATAATGGGAATTTGTTGTCTAGCTCATTGGTTCCTTATACCTTATATAGCTTAGGAAAGCTAACAGCTTTCTATAAGGATCTAGTTTGTTAACTACCACAGTCACAAGTTGGGTCGCGATAGTCTGTCATTTTTAAAAAGTGGGTCCCCAGAAAAAAAGTTTGAGAAACACTGCATTACGCACAACGTCGACCTTCCATGCAACGCGGCACCGAGCTCGGGCTATAAAAAGCTCACGTTACAAAGTCACAAACAGAGAACGCTACATTTGGTGGTGTTACAGGAAAGTATACTAACCAACGCCTTCGTAAAAAAACTTACCGATTGCCAACAGCCTCTGTAGCGTGCTGCACAAAATCCTTTGCAATAAGTTCCTGTCGTGGTTGCGCTTAATAAATTCCGCCGTGGGACGGCTCATGCTCACATTTATCATTTTTAGATATTGAGTGATCATATCGCCCCATACAATACAACACCAATAACACGTGTGTGCGCAGTGTAATAACAGACGCTGGCTGGCATTCGGGAGCTTTAAAAATAGTGTGGTTTTTTTTGTTTTTTTAAACCGGCGGCAGAAAATTTTAACCGGTCAACGTTGATTCGGTCAACCACCGGTTAAACGGCTACCGGTTAACATCCCTAGTCTCCATACTGTAAGCATGAAGTGCATAATGGAGGTTTTTCATAGTAGTGCATGCAAGGCACAGATAGATTGCAGACCTTGCAAGACGGGCCCAGTTCAGACGTAGATTTGAGTTTGACCGGACGTTATTTCTTTCGTCATACCTCTCCCATTCCCTTATGGTCATATCTTCACTCTCCTACCCAAATCAAAAAGTGTGAGTGTGGATAACTCTTACTCTCTGTGTTATCGATTTCTCTGAAAGCTGCGTTCTGTTGACTGTGTGGCTCAGCCCCAAACTTAAACCCACAAACTTGTGGCGCCTCAGTTTGGGAAGCCAGCTCATGCGTCAGCGCAAATGTCTATCCACAGCTGGACTCCTCAAGTGCTGGGAGGGAGGGAGAGAGCTTTGCCCCCAGCACTTCCGCTGTGTGGTCCCTTGCCGTCTAGTGTTAGCTGAGCGTGCGTACCATGAAAGACTTATTATCACGGATACCTGCAACCAATAGAGAACATTTCCATAATAACCTACTCTCTCTACCCCTATTCATTTTAATGTGACACTGTGTGGTCCCTGCCGAGTGGTGTTAGCGGTGCGAGTGTGCGTACCGCGTGGAGATGCGGCTGAACACGGCGTTGAAGTTGTTGCAGCTGAGCGAGAAGAGCACACCGGACGCGGAGGCGCGCAGCTGGGCGGCGTACTGGTGGCCCTCGCGGTACGTGTGGATGAAGTGGCAGATCTCTGGCAGCAGCTGCTTCACCAGCATCGTTTCGTCCAGGCGCATGCTGTCCTTCGGTTGCTGCAGACCACAGGGGGGAGGGGAGAGAGAATTTTCTTAAGTTCATATTATATACATTTAACGGTGACACTTGACACTTACTGCCAGCTCATGTGAGAGCACAACACAAGTTACCCTAACATGAAGGTGATCACACGGTTTACACCACTTTCCATCATTACAAAATCATTTTAAGCGTTTTGGCCCTATTTGTATGTGTATCTAAAGGCTGGTAAGAAATGCAGGGAGACGTTTTTTGTCTCGTTCCAGTGATTGGTAGACCTATATCTGAGTGATAGAGTCCTATGTGCATTAGCATGTTCAATGTATTTCCACTCACATACCCAACAACTGATGAAACAATGCCGACACAGTCCTATCCACCACTCTCTCGCCTGTACTACTGTAACTGACTGGGAAACCGAAGTTTTCCCAAACTTGCCATCTTAAAGAGACCTCTCTTGTGGGTAGCCACCTCTCGCCATACCCATCCTTAGTGCTGCTGCTATCTCTGACTGACTCACTCGACCGTCGACCTGACAAAAAACTGTAACCTACATAGGCGGACCTCGGCTACCTATGCGCCAATGAGAGCTTCAGAGGGGTAAAGCGGGACAACAGATTAGGTGTCCCTAATGAACTCGCGCATCGAACAGTAGTTCCGCATTGCATTAATTAATTAATAAAGTTTTATTTATTTTTTTACCGTGTATTCTCCATGTAAATTCATGCACCGAACCGTGACCCCGTACCGTTTCGGTTCACCCCTTTCACATACTGTACATCAGATAATTGGCGGTCAGTGATATGATAAAGGACAGCTTGAGGTCCAAGGTTTAAATGGCATGTCATTTGTAAATTAAATTTGAACATCCACGTCTGTGTCTGTGTCTGTATCTCTATGTGTCTGTGTGTCTGTAACTCACCCCTGCGAGACACTTCTCCAGAGTGTCCAGGATGATGAGCTGAGAGAGATACAGGTTCTTCTCCGCTGCCTCCCCGAATATCCGCTGAAAAACACACGTTTGGGCCATTACACAAATGCAAGGTACACACAGACAACAAACTCCTCTCCCAGGACAATGCTGTATCATACCCCTAGAGCCTAGACAAATCACTCAAAAAAAATATATTTTTTCAACATAGATCACTGTATTGATAACAAGACTGATAAACTATGTTTATGGTTGCATTGTTGTATTATTGTACTAGTGTATTGTTGTATTATTGTACTATTGTACTGTTGTATGCTTTCAGTGGTAAAAGTTCACATTATCTTTACACAGCACACAGTTTCATTATGCAAAAGTGCAATAAAAAGGGCTGGGTCACACTAAGAGGTGTGTGTGCTTTTGTAAGGGAAACTCAGTAAGATGATTCACACTGACTAACGATTACAGGAAACTCAGACACACAGGGAGAGTTACAGTCCCAGAGGTCAAAAGTTCGATCAAATGAATCTGGGTTGGTCAGGAGATTTGGTAGAAGAATGAAGCCATGGAGCTCTCCCTTCAGGATGCTTCCTACTGACTCACAGACTTAATTCACCCAGGTTTTTTCACTAAACCACGTAACAGAGCCCCCCCACCCCCGGACATCCTGGGGGACAGAAGAGGAGCCTCACCATGTTGTTGACATTCTTCAGGATGTTAGTCAGTCCGCTGATGACCAGGGAAAACTTGTACTTGGAGATGTTGATGAGGCACTCCTTATTATGCTCCGTGCTGACTTTGGAGTGGGTGTTCTGTAGCCCGACTTTGACCGGAAGCTATACGGGGAAGGGGGGAAAGGGACAAAGCAGAGAAGATCAGAAGAGGTGGACATTACAATGGGCGCATTAATCAACAACAATCAACTGTCCATACGGGTCATGTGGATTTGTTATTTTATCATTCTGTGTGTGTTGTAGTGTATTTTGTGTGCGATGTCTTAAGCTACTGGGACCTTGAATTTCTTCTTGGGGATCAATAAAGTAAAGTCTATCTATCTATCTATCTATCTATCTATCTACAAAACAAAGTTAAAAGGAAAGTTAACATAGCATTGAGAATTTCTTATTTGTGATATGTGGTGATATATAAGGAAACCGGTTTCCACCACTACATAAATAAAGATTTGTTCTCTGGTGTTAACGCCTCTTTCCTTTGTAGCTGTTGTGTGGCCTTTGGCAAAGAACAGGGTTGTTTCTCAGGAACAAGAACAACTCTGGAGAACACAGGGCTGACTGCAGGGCTCCATACAATAAAAACACAGTTGGATGTGAATATTGGAATGACAGGGTGGAACCATAAATGCAAAAAAGAATGAAGGGCCTGACACAGGAAAACCATTGGAGGCCGCACTCACTAAAGACTGGGCCTATCCCCTACCCACACAAGTCTCTCTCTGGCCCATCTGCACCGGACTCACTGTGCACATTTCAGAGCATATGCATGCTAATGGACCCCCCACTCATGTGTGCTCCAATACACGTACGAGTGTGTGTGTTGTTGACCGTGCGTGTGTGCTGTTGACCGTGCGTGTCTGCCGCTCCAAAGCTGCTAGAATTAAATTATTTACAGGCAACAAGGATGGACCGGGCGGCTACTACTGAAATGACAGAGCTGAAGACTACCAGAAACATCTGGTTGGTTGGTTTTTATCTACCACAAATCCATAAGATTATGTACACCCCTGAATAATTTCAATGTCAGGGGAGGAAATCTGTAACTTAGCCTACTTTATACCATGATGTCTTACCCCCTGCAAGTCAGACAATCTGTGACGCTAACTAGCATGTATACTGCATATCACACACGCACACACACACTTCCAGTAACACAGACAGGCACACACACATGGACAGACAGACAGACACTCTTAAGTCTAAACAATGTAGTGGTTATGGCCAGTAGCACAATAACGAGGGCACAAAAACGTTCCTCCAGTCTAGTGCGGTTTGAGATGGCACGATTGGCCTCTAAGCTGGGCAAACAGCGTCTTTCAGTAAGAGGAGATGTGATGGACTGCCCACACACACACACACACTCTTAGTCACTCATTCATCCAACATGAAAAGGAAATTATGTAAATAAAAATCCCCTGACCAGACCTCTCCTTGCCCGTCTCTCTCTTGCTTTCTCCCTCAACCACACACACACACACACACAGTCTTGCAGGGTGACCCGCGGAGGAATTTCAGAGTGTGGCGAGAAACAAAGTGCCCCTGTGTGTTCACTGGCTTACTGTTTGTGTGTAGTGTGTGTGTGTCGCACGCACTTTGGGAAGCCCGGCAGGGAGACAGGAAGAGTCCACATCCCCTTGCCCACTGGCCCAAACACTGGAGGACACGCCAACGGCACGCGACAGGAGTCGCAGCACAGTCACACACACACACACACACACACACACACACACAGCCTCTCACTCGGCTGGCCTTGGTCTTCCAGGTCAGAGCTTCTAAGAGCAGCAGTGATGGCCATCCCAGAGGAGGAGGACAGAGCGATGCCCACCTTCTGACCACTCTTCAGAACTTACAGGGAATCCAAGCAGCGAGCGATCCAAGCGAACGACTGTTGTCTAGCATTGAATGCTATCTCTCCACATTGAATCCGTTAGCCTAAATATGCCTTTCCATTGCATCAAAATAGCAGACCATTGTAAGTGACAGAAAGAAAATAGAAACGAGGCGTCCGACAAAAGTTCTCTTAAACATAGTTGCATCGCGCTGCACAGCACTGCTTCGTGTTGCGTACAGTCAGAACATTCCAATTGAAAACAATGTAATTAAACTGACTTTATCACTAACGCTCACTCGCATCGTATGTAGTTAGGACTTGGTGTTAGAACATGAATTCTAGAAATTAGAACATTCATTCTAGAATGTAGAAACATAATTCCAGAGTTTAAAACATGGAATTTATCATTTAGAACTATAGAATTCAAATGATTCACTAAGGGACAGTTTTTAACATCAGTTTTTAAAATGTCTTGGGTGATCTGATCACAAGTGGTCAGCCGAGACTCATCGCCCGCCGTTTACGCATGTATCTAAGGTGTACTTGTTTTTACTGCCAATGTCACATTCACTAGAACTCCCATTGTCCAGGACGCATCAGAACACATTTAGCGTCTAGACTACAAATGATAGGCTGTGTGGTCAAATGCGCCTCAGACCACCGCGACAAGTGGTTTGCGTGATCGGTTCACATTGTGTCTTGGTGACTGTTTACACTTAGAACAGGCCACTTGTCATCGGATTACCCAAGCTGAATTTCAAAACCAAATTTCAAAAACCAAATGTAAACCGGGTCAAACATATGCCCACCAAAGACTGTCTCCATGGTGCTGATGCCAACCAAAAAACCCACTTGACGTGGGATTATTAATGGGAATCAACCACTCAACACAGACACAGCCTGCACACCCCTGCTTAGAGGACAACTTACATAGGGTTATAAAAGCCTAGGCCTCGAAATTCATGTTGCCAAATTTAGACAACGAAGCCAGTAATGATTTCATTGCCTTACTGACTGCCTTACAAGAGACGGTGTGTAAAATAATCCTCAGTGGTGAGGTCATCGCTGATGGTGAAAGAACAGGAGTGCAGAAAATACTGAAATGTTTGATTGCTAGTGCTGATCTGTACCAGAGAACGTCTACTGCACCGAGCACTTCTACATACACGCTTGGTGTAGGTTTAAGGAGCGGAATTGCAAACAGGCTTACAACAACACACACACACACTCTCAGAATCCTATTTAGTGATTATCCTCAGGTTTAACAAGAGTTTAACAAAAAGCGATACCTTTAATCTCCATCAGAGCTCTGTTTAATTGCCGTCAGTGGCACACTTCCATCAAGACAGACAAAAAGTGTGGACAAAAAGGTACAGCTAAGATTTAGTGCACACATACTTGACTTAACATAGAGAGTAGGAAAACGATTAGGTCAAGACTATCAACCAAAGCAACCAGTCAGTAACTAAAAGTATAGACTAAGTCAGGAAGGCCAGTGCAGCTCTTACAATGCTGCAAAGGGCGTAGCAGACGTGATCCTGAAACCTATGTCATGAGGCAGGTAGCAAGGGTGTTTAATGCTCTAGGGCTGTAAGCTTCATCAGCAATGTGTCTCCTGATGACACACATTTAATCACAGTCGTACAATAGAAAAATAGGCCTTGTGTCAATAAGAAGCAAAGGCTAAATGGTTAAGAAAGAGCTCTCTGAGAGACACTGTTGCATCGGCCCCTACACAGCAAACAGCCATGCTTGACACATGGTGACCCAGCTGAGCACCGTGATCAACTTCACGTGACTGGAATTCTGTTAAGTGCCGAGCTGATGTTCTAGAAGCTTCTACAATGACAGGCAGGGCAGTAAGTGTAGTGAATGGAGTGTGAAACAAAACTCTGACTCCACTATTCTAAGCCAGAGATCCCTATGTGTGCCATCACTTAGGCCTACATGTGGACTTTATAATATTAACAGAATGAAGTAGGGATGTATTCATCAGGGATGTAACATCAGTATTGGCCAATATCGGCCTTGTTGACCGGTATTCGCTATCTTATATTTTATGACACTTACCGATGGCAGTGGCTGATGTTTCTCTGTTATGTTGTATCACTTCTGCACTCTGTAAAATGTTGTCCTATAAAGGCCTGAAGGACCGTTATTTTTATGAATACTTTGGTTTCTACTATACTAAACAAAGTAAAAAAATAAATAATCGGTATCGACATTGGTTATCGGCCAAGTTGGCATAGGCCTACTCATGCATATACCAGCCCCCTAAATGTCTCCTCATTTGATGTGCTCACCTATAAAATATCTTACAACACACATAGGTCAACACCACAAATGCAACAAGGCCTTTCACTATTTCTACCTTCAACAAGTTTAAATCATGTTTATCTTTCCTCATGAAAACATTAACCGAGGACCAGGATCTTTATATCTATGCATCTCCTCTTACAAACTTCTTACACGCACACGCACACACACACAAAAAAAACATCAACGGTCAACCATTACAGGACAGTGTGGAGACAGACTCAAGAGCAATGAATTTGGATGTGTCTTTATGCTGGAGATAGAACACTACTTGGGCTGATTTCATGAATGGTAAAACATGGACTTTCTGTAACAGCTGCTCAGTCAGTCTTGGAAACCGTGAACATTTAACTTGTAACGTGACCGATTCTTCAGTTTCCATATTGTCCTTCCAGGAGCCCCCATTCTCTTTCCAAGTTTCCAGACTGGTTTCAACAGCTGGACCAAGTTGAACGCTTTAGTTGCTGATTATACCAAGACCAGGAGATTCTCAAATTAAGACATTTCCTATAGTTCTGTCACTATAATATGAGACCACATTAACTTTAAATGATAATATGACTAGCCTAGGCTACATGCCAATGACTATGGCCAATGGCAATATGCCAATATGTGAACTTTGTCTTCACATGCAACAGGCCTAATACAGCATATGAACGAAAATGGGCCTGTGCACAGAATTTATGAAACATTTTAACAACATCCCGAGTAAAATCTGAAGAATGTGCAATGAGTTCCACAGGCAGTTAGTTATAAGCAGGAACACAGGCAGAAGTCAGCCTTTAGAGTCTAAAGTGTAAAGGATGAACTGTTTAGATTGTTTTTTACACTGACATTATGTTATTCATGTACTCGTGAAAAGAAAATCCTGATCAATGCACCAAATTCAAATCGACATACGAGTACTAAGTAGCCTAGCTGAACTACGAATACAGAAATGAGCAGAGTAGGCTACACTAGCTGAGCACCTGAGTGCGTGAGATTTGACAGCTACCTCTTGAACGCTGCAATGTAACAGCAAAAGAAAAGCAAAACAACGAGGCATTAGCCAGATGCTGTTGAACTATTCAGTAAGGCACCTGGGCAACTGGAAAGCTGGGAAGCAGGATAGCTAGCGTTGGCACGCCAGTTAGCCAAACATCTGGAGGTGGGTTGAAGCTGTTTCAATCTAGCCGAATACCAGGATGCCTCGATGTCTTTGTATCCGAGTTCCTTTTTGACATCGTCAATGTAGCCAAGCCTGCAATTTTCGTCTGTGTCTCCCTTGCATAAACGACGAGGAGAGTCATCTGTGTGGCTCGTAATACAAACTGCATTTCGGAATACCTATAGAGCTTGTCCTTTAGGCAGAACTAATGTTAGCAGCCTGTCTTGTTTTGCCTGATGCAGTACTACTGTACAGGAGTGGTGGTGGGCAAACGAGCTATCAAATCGCAATCCGCAATCCTAGCATATCGAAACGTAAGATACCTAGACCTAGAAAACTCCACGGATATCACAAATCCAGCAACAACCTGCAAAGTGTAATATATCCCGTAAACCATAAATACATAAGGCATTTACAAATTATCTTACCTGATCGTCAAATCTATTAATTACGGCCTGAACCCATTCTACGGGTTTGTGCGCAGCCATCGCGGGCCAAGACGCTGCCGCGACAGGCTTCTTGTAATCCCCCAACGAATTATGTTTTTTTCTTTTCAATTGCGAATGATAAATCCTTGATTACTAATAAAAGCACCAAGAGGTGGGGGTGGTTTGTTATTCTCTCGTTTCTCAATCAGAAACACCACCACGCCGCCATGACAGTGCCGGAAGTTTAAATCCTCCTTTCCAGGCAGCGACACAGCAGTGAAGCTGCTGTGATAGACAAGTACTGCGCCTGCGTTGCTTCATAACTGGTGTATGCAGTGGAGGCTAGAGAATGAGTAGCCTACACGAGAAGAACGCGTGTGTGTGTTTATGTGTGATTTCATTCATGTTACTTTGACCCACGTTGGTCAAATTAACTTCATCACTCTCTTTATCTGCTTATAGGGACCTTGATCAGTTAAGGTAGTTATTTAAGTAGTTTAAGAGTAGCCTGGCACTCATGACTGTCTGTGACAGCTAGTTTCATGAGATTCATGTAATCGGACAAGACCAACAATATACTTTATTTTACTCATATTTTACTCAGGCTAGTAGACTAAAAACTAGCTAATCTAGTCACTCTCCAGTAGCCAATCTAATTAGGCCTACCCAATCATTTGGGGAAATATCCTCTTAAGGATGTGTTCGTTCACTAGATAAAATAGGCCATCTAAAAATACCTCATTAACCAGTCCGGTTATGAGTTAATTTCCTGACCGCATGCCACAAAATGAATTCAATTCAGAAGCTTACCCAATAAATGCTTGCATGAACAGAGTGATTTGTTGTTGCTTCCCAAAGAGTCCAGAACAATAAGAGTTTTATGACCACTAGGAAGCATCACATCACCTCGGAGATAAAGATGGGTTAAAAGTGTCTCACAGACTAAGGATGATGGTCATTTTCCTGTGACTGAATTCAACATGGTTTAAATTCATGGTACTTTATGGCATGAGTGATGTTTACTGAACTGGTGAGAAGCAGAAGTCACTTGCACACATACAATCACTGGTGCTCCTCACAAATGTGTCCTCACTGCTCTTCCCCACCACAATAGGCTGCCCCTCTCTCAGGACCCAGCTGTTAAACTCCTGAAATTTGCTGACAACACTATAGCCATTGGACTCATCCAAGATGGCAATGTGTGTTCATATCTGCGGGAGGTTGAACAGCTGGAGCAGGACAATGGAGATGACCTTAGGAGACATCCCGTAGCAATGGAGCGATAGTGGACCTTAGGATACATCCCGTAGCAAGACAATGGAGATGATAGTGGATGGATAGTGTAGACAACTGCCATGTTTGCATTACGAACTAACCCCATACATTTATATGGGAGATTTGTTGAGTGATGTCTCCTCATTAGAAAGTCTCTGGTCTAACATCAACTCCATTCTTAATAGTTCCAACAGAAGGGGGCGCTGTGAAGCTACTGGCTACAGCGCTCGTACCACATTCAGGTCCAAAGTGCCCATGGAGACCCAAAGACCCCGGCACCATCATGATGTTGACTACACAAACTCAGTGTTATTACACTGACATTCAGGGCCAAGTCGTTGAACTGTTATCACATTCTGGGGTGCTTTTCCCATAGCCTACAACTACAGAGGTTAGCTTTTTACTAATATGGTACATATTCTGTCTTCTACTGTCCTTACTGCTTAGTTGTGTTTTTATATTATATACTTTAATTACTCTTCTGCTGTTAAAGAATGTGTTTGTCTTGTATGTATGCTGCTGAGACCTTGAATTTCCCCTGGGGATCAATAAAGTATCTATCTATCTATCTATCTAAACGGCCACAGCAAGAGGAATGACTGATAATGACTGACTCTTCTCTTTAATTGTGTTACATGCTCCAACTGTAACTTTGCACTTTGAGCTGCATTTTGTGTATGAAAGGTACTATAGAAATAAAGCTTATTATTATTATTATTATTATTATTATATGCTTTTGGGAAACACACCCCTGATTGGACGTGCTACAAAACAGGACAGGAGGAGACAGCAGCTTTGGACACTCTTGGGGTTCCCCAGTTTTACTATACTTGGGACGGCATTTATATAGCGCCCAATACTCTTCCTTCCGTGGCTTTATAAAAGCATGCCTCACATTCACTCATTCACACACACATACATCTGCATTCTCATCTGCACGGATCACAGTTCCGCATCTTGCTCATGGACACTTTGACAGGGTCAGGAGGAGCCGGGCTTGAACCGGTTGCCCAACCACTCTACCTCCTGAGGTAAGTGATGGCTCAAGAGAGGATTATTGTGCAATAATCCTTGACATAAAGGCTGACATAAGATATATGCAAGCATGATCACATCATACTTTCCCAGATATGAGTAGCCTATATGTCTTCAAAACTATATGGCCTAGCATAATAGATGGCCCTTACAATGACGCAAATGAAATGAAATGAATGAAAGAGCATAATAGTAAAATGAAGTTGTTTTGTTTTGGTGTGCCACCCAATATTTGCAATGGCCTCAACTGGCCACCCCTGTTAACATTTTCTGGGGGCGCCACTGGCAAGCTAGCCCTACAATATCAGTCCCCACAGACCGTTGTTATAATTAGCAATATTGCGAGAGTGAAAACTAATGGCATGGTGTCCCTGTTTATACCAATTCATTGAAGCCCTTTTAAGGTGTCATGAATGTTGGACATTATTGTTTATTATTGCTATTTTCCTTAATGTAGTCTGACCAACATATTAAATAGTTCCCTGTTAAATTTAAGTATTATATTGTTTTGTATTTGTGTGTCGCTTTGGACAAAGGCGTCTGCCAAATCCCATAACCATGATTTTTCCCCCGGCATGCTCTATGTACGCGCATTAGCCTACCTACAACCCTGGGGGCTAACCCCTTTGTCTTTCAATCCTAGTGACGTCCCAGCAACCGGGTCTCTTGACAACAAGCCCAAAACCTCAAGGTTTTGTGTGCTCTTTACATCTGAGCTGCCCCATCACTCTGACTTGGCAAAGAGAAACTTCTAAATTCTAGACAGAGGAAAGCACGGGTAAAGGCAAGGGAGAGGCAGCTGGTATTGAGCAATCCCAAAAGAAGCTACTGCACAAAAAAAACAAGCCCAACGAAATGCAACCCGCAACTACTAATATTTTCAAGTCATTTAGCAAAAAACAAGCCCAAGTCACTTATAATGACTTGGCAACACTGCTGTGGTAAGTTTTATGGCAGCAAATGGAACTCACTAACAAATACGTTTTATTAACTCATCTGTTTTAGAGAGTAGGACTGAAACTTAACATAAATAGGCCTACAGGCCTACATTAACAACACCATATGCCATTTTTGTTCGTGTAGAGTTTGCAGATTTTGACATTGACTCACTGTATCAACACCAATTCTTTTTGATAAATAACTATCTTATAGTTGAATTAGCGTAAACAAGAGTTGAAATGACTATATTGTAACTCTATACTTTAACACTAAAAAAATGAACACTTTTGATTGAATCCTCTTTTTATTGTTTTCATTGTAAGGTACTTTGAATAGGTGTTGATTGTATATGTGTTGATTAATACTAAATCCATCTTGCCCTTTAACAGGACAATTCTGAAGATTTTTAAATGTATGACAATTAACCTTTTGACTTGATTTGACTAACAAGTCTTATAAAAGGCTCTGCCATGATGCTCTTAACTATTAAATAATTAAAACAGTTTGTTTCTTATTGCAGTAAATTAACAGCACAGACTGGGATGTAGTTTTAATTGTAGCTTTATTTGAAGTTAATGAAGTCAAGACATCAATCAAGCATTGTGCAGGTGAATGCTCATTATCACATTTACATTCACTTTCTTTCCTCACATCTTCTGCACTAATTCTAATGTGAAGTCCACTTATTTTCACCATTCCGACTAACTTCCAGGACACCATCATCACGCAAAAATACACGGCACCGACAATGTTCACACGGATCATAAGAGTCAGTGGCCCAACAAGGTTGGTCACTAGTTGTGTACATGACAAAGTTGCAATCTTGCTGCATAACAAGGCGGTATGCCTCTTGATTACCACCAGTTTTTGAAGACCAGATTGGCTGCCAGCCATAGATGACGAAGTTGCCATCTTCCTATACAGACAAAGAAAACATCCCTTTATGAAGGAAACACCCATCTTGCATTACATTAGCAGATTGAGGTTAACACAATGTTTGCAGTCTATACCTGAAAGATAGCCTTGTATTGTTGGTTGTTAGACATCAGGAAGTCACCCTTACGGAGCTCATCATGGGTGGTCAGAAAGTTCCTGCTCATGATGCTTACTGTTTGAAGAAACACAACTACTTCAGGGCTATTTCACAAAAGTAGAATCAATAATTCCCAAATAAGAGACTGAGTTTTAACCTAGGTGTGACTAGCTCAAATCAGGTGTAATTTGGATGAAACCTCTTTGCAAATGCATTTCAAATCAACTGAACCACAGCAATAATATAAGAGCAAACAGTAATGACGACTATGACATGCTCTATTTATGTTGGTGCCACTTTAGAAATAGATTGAATGCTTGTTAGTTGAAGATTTCAAATTGTTATGCAACTGGTGTGCCGGGGCAGGCAACAGGTCCAATTGTAATGAAAGCTCGGCTGTTTTGGTGCCAGTGTGCAGCACTTTTGTGCCAGTGTGCGGCACTTTTGCAAAGAATAAATCTAACTTATGTACAACTTCAAGGTTAAAATTCAGCAAGGACACCTAAAAAAACATTCTTAATTTGCTATTTAATAGACCAGTTGTGACTTTTGAAATTATGCACTATACTATTGTAAGCAAACAGATATATTTTTTAAGTAACTCGTGTTTAAAGAAATACATTTAGAGAAGTTAAATATTGGTCATTGCTGTGGCTAAAGCATTTCAAAAGTATTGAACATAGATGTGATTATGGATACTCACAGGTAGATTACTGCAGAGTAGAGTTCAATGGCCCTTGTAAGCTTCAGCCTCTGAATGTGGAATCCCTAGCCAATGTATGTCCTTTTATAAGTGTAGGAGGGGTTTAAAGGGAGGGCTGAGACTGATGGGGGTGTGGGGATGGTGATCTCCAGTCAACATCCTCACCCCATCATCCCACCACCCAATTAAACTCCGCAGGATCCCCTGAATACCCATCACCATCCTCACCCAAGCAGATGATGTTCCCTGCCAGAATGGAGAGACTGCTACCAGTAGCCATGCAGAGTTTTACTAGCCCAAGATCTTTAAACGTAGGGCACCTTCACCCCATCGCCCTCCCCCTCCCTGTTTAAACGCAGGGCACCTTCACCCCCTCTTAAGCAGCAGCAACCTCTTTCTCAAATTTTCTCAGCCGGCATATATGGAATATGCAGTGGAAAATACTGATGGCAGCTGCAGAGGACAATATGATGACAGTCTTGTATGATATTCAGAGGGTCCCTGCAATATAAATGGTACTGACAGTAGTTTTGAGAACATGCCAGGACCCAGTAAGCCCATGACATTCTCTATTCCTGTTTTGACAAGTAATAGAAGACAAGTGCATCAAGCTTACAGGGTTAACCAGTCAAATCTCCTACCAGTACCACAACAACCTCAGATTTCCCCCGTGGATAACATTTCCCCTAGCCTAGAAATCTAGACGCACCCTAGCGGCGGCAAATTAATTTGCTCAGCCTGTACGTCTAGTATCAAACCATAGGGATTTCTATTGGCTGACGCCGTGGACGCCATCCAATCACAGCCTATTTTGTTAGAGAGTCTTAAGGCGGGCTTAACAGGATAACGACAGTCCCAAGCGACGGTGAACAACAAGGAAGGTGGCTATGGCTAATGAAGAGCAGTTGTTTGAATCGGGCGCTTCCAACTTTGGAGGAGTTGGACTTGTGCTTTTCTTTGAAAGTTGAGCAACACAATGCACTTAAGTCATTCCTTTCGAAGAAGGATGTATTTGCCGTTTTGCCGACCGGATACGGATATGGTCGTAGCGCTGGCCTATTGCATGCCTAGGCAGTTTGAAAGACAATTCTCTGCCCGTCCCTTGGATTAAGCGAGGTGAATGGTTCGATTCCAGACTATACATTTCAATGATATAGGATGGCCCGCCAGGCTATATTTCCCCAACACTTGCAACAAAACTAGCACTCCTAAATATCAGATCTCTTTCAAACAAATCATTCTTAATTAATGATTTGATTTGCACACACAACCTTTTTTACTTTTAACTGAGACATGGTTAGATCAAGCAAACAGTGCTCCTACTCTCATCAAATCAGCTCCCCCAAATTTCAGTTTTTTGAGTGCTACCAGAGTAGGGTGACCAGATTTGTCAGAACTAAAACTGACCGCGTGACCGCGTTTAACGTGAACATGCGGCAGCTCAGACAGACACATTTTTTTTTCTTTAAGCCCAAAAGTTAATGAAAAAGCAAAAACAAGGCATTGTAATCGCAGATACCTTTGGCTGATAGGTTCAAAACTGCACAGAATTTGAAGTGTAGGATCATTATGACACCCTCTGAATGCATGCCAAGTTTCGTGGAATTCTGTTCATGGGGGACCATACATGAATATTATGTGTACATTTAGTGACTGTACACAACGCATGCACACACACATGCAAACACACGCAACATGTAAAGATACATGCACACACATGCAGGGAGGCACAGACACACATAAATAAACACACACACACACACACACACACACACACACACACACACATAAACAAGCACAGACAGTCACACACACACACAAACACACACACAGGTACGCACACGCATGCACACACACACACACACACATAAAGACATACAGTACAGGCATACATACAGTTTGGACATACCTTCTCATTCAATGCGTTTCCTTTATTTTCATGACTATTTACATTGTAGATTCATCAAAACTATTAATGAACACATGTGGAATTATGTACTTAACAAAAAAGTGTGAAATAACTGAGAACATGTCTTATATTCTAGTTTCTTCAAAGTTGCTTTTTTATTTTTATTTAATACCATATTCAGCAAGCCATAACTTGACAAATATTCATCTGTGGGCCAAATAACTTTGCATTCATTCATAGTTTTGATGCCTTCAGTGAGAATCTACAATGTAAATAGTCATGAAAATAAAGAAAACGCATTGAAATGAGAAGGTGTGTCCAAACTTTTGGCCTGTACTGTACACACACAGTAGACATATGGCATATGCATGCACACAGAGATACACACGCACGCACACACACATAAACACAAACACGTACACCCACGCATGCACAAACACACCCACACGTACACACACACAAACACGCACATATAAAACACACACATGCAGGCAAGCAGACACACACACGCACACGCACACACACACACACACACACCATTACCCCCCCACACACACACTCACAAGCGAAAACTCACACAGAGAGATCACACATATACAGAAAAGCAAACGTACACATGCACACACTCATTTACATACACAAATGTTGCAAGAGTAGGGGATGGAGTAGGAGATGGAGACAAATTGACAAGCGTGATTTATTTTTGCGGAGAGAATGTGCAGGACTGAGCGGCAGTCATATTTTGTACCGCTTTGCGGTAGGCCTACATCTAGTTTTTAGCTCTTATAAACGGCCCGATTGTAAATAGTAAAAAGCAAAGAGGTAGCTTTTAGCTTCTAAAGCCAAGAAGACCGTCTCGGAGGGACTGCTGTAGGAGGCGGCCTGATTCCACGCACCCGGCTCATGGCAGGGTAAAGCACCATTGCAACATGCGTCTCCACGGCTTGAGGAGGATTCCTTTCTTCTTAGTAGGCCTATGCTATCTCAAATATAGAGAGTAGTACTGATGTGACGAGTAATCTGGGTGGGTATCATGAAATGCTCAGTTTATTCAATAGGCTATACGTCCAGAGCATAGACTCGTAAACCAGTGGCACCGCAACCCTGCAAACATATCGGTTATGGCATGCTGCACATGGGCGGATTATGAACTTTCGGGCCCCTGGGCCCAGATGTATTAAGGGCCCCCCACTTATTGTCGTATATGTGGGAGGGGGGGTTTGGGGGTCCTCCCCCAGAAATGTTTTAATTTGTTTGATGTGATTTCCTGTATTCTGGTGCATTTTGGGGATGGCCAATACTAAATTCAATCAGATTCATAGCCTACATCCTGATTTGTTGATATTGAGGTAATGATTCAATGCAAAGGCTTGGGCTTCAGGGCCCCCTGACCTCTTGGGCCCCTGGGCCTGGGCCCGGTAGGCCCGTGCAGTAATCCATCCCTGATGCTGCAAGAGGCTATGGACGACACTAGGATTAGGCTGTTTTAAGAGATGTGATGTGTTCATAATACACATATGCCAGGCCATATACTCCCCATATTCCTTGGGAAGGCTTCAGCCTACACCCAGCCTACCCGCCTGTGCATAGCCTGAACGAGGTGTGAGTGGAAGACTATACACACTTTACAAAAAAACTGATAAGAGTTGAGAGCCTACGCTGAATGAACACATTTCCGTTAAAATAGGCTTTATAATTGGTTAAACTGGACTTAAATTCACTATTTGAAGGTAGCGTATGCCTATTTGCGTAAAATAGGTTTAGCTGATTCAAAAATGTTTATTTTTCACCTCTGAGGAGGATAGACTCATTTAGGTAGTAAGTCAGAATATTTAGGTTACTGTCTCTGCATGTAAGTACATGATAATAAAGCTTTAGCAAAGGTATTAGGCTAGTGTGGGGAGAGTATTTGCTGCAGCTGCTAATTAGTGTCGCGATCGTGAAGTAAAAGCTGCATATGCATTTGTCTTGTAACAAACTTCCAGAGGCTGGCGAGTTTGACCAGGGTCATGCAATTGTAATGGAAACACAAGGACTGAGAGGAGGACCGCGTGAGAGCAGGTTCCTGGACAAGTTCCCGCCACCTAGGTTTTACCGCGAAGACTCGTAATGGAAAGGGGCCTCTTTGCTCACACACTATTAGGAACTGTAGTGTGATTACTGACGCGTTACACACCCAACTCTGCTCAGCTACAAGAATCTCCCCTGTGTGTATATATTCACTCCAAGTTGGCCTACCATAACTTCCCAACTGTGCACTGTAGCCCATAAACTGCATGACAGTAGGCTATTTATATCTGTAAAATAACCACATGCATTTGTTCAACTTTATGAAGCAGAATTACGCACTATTTGGAACACACATTTTGTTTGCGCAAGAGAGAGAAAAGACAGCGCACGTGACTTTTTTTTTGGGGGGGGGGGGGTCCGTTATCTGGCTGAGAGGATCTGTTACATTCCATTGACAGTCCTTGGAAATTATGTGGCTGCCATCTTTTGCAAACCAACTGGGCCATGAACACTGACACATCGGATGCTTTCTGCACTAGATCTCTTCAGGGGTAGTAAGTAGTAGTAGTAGTAAGATTTGCAAATTATTTTATTATTGTCCATATACAAGTAGGAAATGTTCATTCTTTAATGTTGAAATATGTGACAATGGCCACATGAAACTCTCTGTTGATGTGTTCATTTCGAATGTTCTGCCTTGTGTATTCAAATGCACAAAAATGTATTGTTGGCCTACCAAGGTTACTGGCATGTTCGTTACAAAGCCGAAGCTCCGTCTAGCTCTGTTACAAATACGTATACACTGCCCCCTAGAGGCCATTTACATTTACCCACAAATGGCATTCCATTCAGACTGACACGATTTACACATTTGCAGGCTTCAGAGGTATCATTCTCATCTTACTGTACTTTAAAGACTGTAGATCGAATTTGGGAGTCATTGTCATGTCTTATATCTTTGTTTAAAAACAAAGAAAGAATGCAACTAAACACAGACTACCGAGTACATTCTCTATTTATAATACTAGGCTACTGCTTTGACATCCAGTGTGTAGAGTGAAATAATTAGGGATTGACAAGAAAATTATAGATAATCACTCAATCAATCAATTGTCATTCACATTTATTTCCATCATATATGCCCTAGCAGAACTAGGCTATGTGAGAAGAAACTGTAATTACAATTGCTGCTAATTATGTGTGGGACTCAACACAACACAAACATTTTGAAGATGCTGCGGTTCAGCATAGACATCAAACTTGCACAGAGGACAAGCTCACGTCCCCAGAGATCTCCACAATGTCCGTCTGCTCGTGGCTGAAGTGCCGGTGGTTGTAGGTGAACATCTGGATGCCATTGACAATTATCCTGTAACACTGGGTGTCGCACACAAACATCACCTGTAATGAAGACAGACATTTCATTACTCCGACTGACCACTTCAATTTTAATTATCACAAAATTAGAATATTATATTAAATTCCATGCTTTTCCCTTTTTTTTAATCAGTTTTGAAAATCCACATTTTCCAACATCCAACATCAGCTTAGTTTCCAAACAATTCTCTTTCTCCCATTGGACCCTTCAAATGAATGACAGCAAATTGATATGACAGTATAGCGATGTACAACAAATTCACTGTCCTTGCATTAGTTTTTTGATTAATCGATTACTTGTTTGGTCTATCAAATATCAGAGAAAATCAGCATTACCCAAAGCCCAAGATGACGTCCTAAAATGCCCTTTTTCTTTCAATGTTACTTTTTTAAAATTTTGGTTTAAAATAGTTGCAGATTACTTGAATAGTAATCAACACTAATCAATGAATTGTTGCAGCCCTAATGATGAATATTTCAGCTTAGTTTCCTTAAACATTATTCACCCCGATTTACTGAATACCAACATATTTGCCAATTAACTTAATAGTTTAAAACTAATTGATTAATCAATGAATTGTTGAAGCCCTAATGATGCATATTTCAGCTAAGTTTCTGGTTCCATGAACAGGCATGACCAGATACCTACCGTGAATGGCTGTCCGCAGTGGAAAGGCATCCCCCCGGACCTCTCCTCAGGTCCCCACTTATTATTCAGGTGACTATTGCACACCACTGTGTTTTCTTTGAACCTGGGGTTGAAGTGGAGGGCTATGCCCGAGTTAAACTGCAGGTTGATGCAGAACCTGGAATGAGATCGTGTGGAGTTTAGTTTAATCACCCTGACCCTGGCTTTCTATATATTTTTGTAATATATACGTATATACACACGCACACACAGATTTAAACAATTAACTATATTTTGCCTATAGCATGAAATGCCTGTAGCTAGAAATGCCTGACTGACTAGGCCTAGTATAGTTTTTAACTATAGGGTAGTTTTCAATTGCTTCGTGCAACTATCAGTGAAAAGAGCTGTGGTGTCTGTGTCAATCTATTTAAAATGTCTCTCACTGTGATGTTTCATAGAATTCAAAAGTTACGTTGCTGCCTAAATGTGTGTGGAGTGGACATTATAACTGATCATTGAATAGCCTATAACTGACTAGGCCTATGACATTTCATAACCTTCCCAGCCTTCCTCTAGTCTGGACTGAGGCCTAACTTCATACTTGACCAATGGCTGTTACCCTATTACTTCAAACCTCTCAAACCTCTTATATTGACTGTGGATTTGTGTCTCTCCTATTTTCTACTAAACTTTATCCCATATGCACTGCTACCCTGGCAATGCTATAGTTTTTATATTACTATGTCTACATTATGGCTATATTAGCCCATTTGCACAACCCCTCCCTCCTTCCCCCAGTCTGGACTGTTACCTTACTTATTACTTAATACTTGACCAATGATTGTAACCCTAATACTTCAAACATATCCTTGCACTGATTGATATTACCAAGCTTTTAATATACCACACCCCCCTCCCTCTTATTGTCTAGTTATTGTTTTCATTTTATAATTATTATTATTACTGTTATTGTTTTGTTTTTGTTTTGTTTTTATATGTGAAGCACTTTGGGTCAATTCTGTTGTGTTAAATGTGCTATATAAATAAAGTTGACTTGACTTCAAAATTTGTTTCTCTGCCTTGCTATCACTAGTTCACATTCCTGAATTCCTGAAAGCATAATACATAAAAGCATAATAAAAGAGCATGTTTGGCGAGGTCTCTGGCGATTGTCCTGCAGGGCTTTGCGGAATCGTGCCGGAATCGACTGTGCAGGCAGGAGTCGGGCAGGATTCCGCCATAAACCCCCTTATTCTTTAACTATGGAAGACGGGAGGCATAAGGGGAGGTGGTGTGTTGCGAGCGGAGTAACACCGATGCTGCAACTTCAGCAGGTAGACTGCGAATAAGTACCCTGACTGATTGAATAAGGAGCCGTGGCAAATTCCGTCACGCTCCTCCCGAACTTCCGTTTGTAAACGCCATTTGTAACAAGCAGCTGTGTTCTAATGTTTTTTGAACTCATTTGCATACAGAGCGCATCAATCTATCAGCGCTTTGCTTCATTAGCAGGGAAGGGCTGATTGGTTGCAGAGGTGATAGGGCCAATGCACTGGTTCTCTGGAGGTATCTTGTGAATGTGTAACATGTGTGCAGTTTGTGGTGCAATGATAAATGTTTGCAAATTATAAATGGCAGATGTACCGACTTATCGCGGTTCACGTCTGCGCATTGAACCGTAGGGGGCGTATCCTTCGGTTCAATAATATACCGTTTACCGTCACATCCCTAATGCAAACTAGGACATCTCAGTGAGCTCTACCACAATACTTGGCAGAGTTCTCACAAAAACCTTTTGCATAACATGGCGAATATTACCCAGTAATAAAATGTTTAACTAGCAAAGTACACACTGTACCTGTCAGCTTGTTGGTTTGGGACACCCTGAATGGTGATGTTTTTACCAGGATATAATCCGCCTTGAATAACAGTCTTGTATGGTACAGTCTGTGTAAAATTTGTAAATATGTAAATGTTGCAATAGATGTTCTCCCCTTTCACAGACAAGCATGGAGCAATAAGGGCATGGCATTTGGACTATGACCTACCTTGTCTAATCATTTATCAAAACTATTTATATAACCTGATATGTTTTCATATATATCAAAACATTAAAAAAATAAATATGTATCTAATTTTTTTCACTGCTGGTTTTGTTTAAATCTTTATTTTGTTGTACTGGTTCAGTGACAGTACCTATATAGAATTTAGTCTTGTATGAAAAACATCAAAAAGTTCCTGACTCTTCTGAATGCTTAGTAATTAGTGAATTGTTGGTTCAGACCAGTGTAAGAGTTATCGAGTATAGACCCTTTCATGGAATTTCCATGCGTTCTACTTTTGACATCAGCTGTTCCTAGAAGGTTTCAGGTTAACAAATGTGGATACATTATAAAGGTAACATATCAAAGGGTCTAATGATCAACGAAAATGTCAACATTAAAATGAGCTCTTACGTAAGCCTGGGGAGGGCTGTATGGTGGTGGAGCCTGTCAAGATGGAAAAAAGACATCATGTCGTATTTCACTTTTGGACAATGGAACTATGAGGCTTGATGTGATACACAGCTTTTGTGCAAAAATATCCAGTACCGCAGAGACAATAATAAACAGTTCTCAAACTCTCTTGTATGTATCCCCCACCGTCCACCCACCATTTGGAAGGAGGCTGCTTGGGCAACAGCAGCAGCTTCTTGGAAGAAGTGTGGTTTATTTCTTCCCCTGCGGCTCTGCTGCTAAAAGGATAAATGAGGTCATTGGTTATGTGAAAGGATCATTTACAGCTACTTACATTATTACTATTATTATTAATAATTTAATTTGTATAGCGCTTTTCAAGACACTCAAAGACACCTTATAGTTTTCACATAGGTTCATACAGACAAGGTACATGAACAAGGAACATTGATTTGGTGTTTATAGTAGTGACAGTAAACATAAGATACGGTGACAAACACTCACAGACTTTGGATGACTTTGAGTGACTTGAAACACTGTATACTGAGCAGGATTAGAGGGACTCTGAAAAGGACTCTGACAAGTAGGACCCTGAAGTGGAGTACAAAAAAAAGACAGGCCTACACGACTTTGGACGCACCAAGTTGCCTGCTGTGGCACCATAGCATGTCAATACTGTAATCATTACATTGCATTACATTTGGCTGTCGCATTTTAACCAAAGCGACTTACAACATGGTAAACAGTTTAAAGCTTTTTAAAAACAATTCTCCCAATAATTCTAAAACAATTTAAAACCATTTAAAAGGTAGAGTACAATAAGAACAAGTGCACCAGTGAGTGCTGTTTTTATACAGTCAAGTGTCAGTTCTAGTCAGGTGATAAGTGCTTGAATTAGCAAGGCTAGTTGTAAGTAGTGCTACTAGGAGGTATTCTCTGAAGAGCTGGGTCTTCAGGAGTTTTCTAAAGATGGAGAGGGATGGCCTTGCTCTAGTAGGCACTGACGGCTCGTTCCACCGACGAGAAACAACAGGTGAGAAAAGTTTGGACTTCATCACTGATCTCTTAAGACTTCTATAGTGGTCAGTGGTCATTAAGATGTCAGCCTTGGAGTTCCTATTCCTATTAATCAAAATGCTTACTGCGGGATTCTGGAAGGCAATTGAATATATCTCCACTCCTCCATCAATGAAGATGCTTTGGACCCTGGTGGCAGAGATGCGGTGCTTGTACTCCATGAAATGGGCACCGTTCACAACAATCTGGTTGAATGGATGGAGAAACACTATTGAATAACACTATTGAATAAATGATGCAGGAGTTTGTTAAAATTAGAACAAGTTGAAAAATGTGTGCCTTTTGAAGAGACAATTTTATATTCAAACCGAACCGAATAGGAGTCGTGGTTGACCAAGAATATCAGGGTGAAGTTAGCCCCGAGGGCAATTGGTGATGGTGTTTTGCGTTCCTCACTACCCCAGTTCGATCCTTGCAAGGTGTTACACACAATGTAACTTGATCTGCCATATCGTGGGTTGAAGTGGAGGGCTCTGTCTGAGCCGCACATAAAGTCCACCTGAAATCTGTATGGACATGAAATAACACAAAATTAAATGCAATCATTCTACATGTTATCCTAAATGTCTGTCTAGAACAAGAATCTCAAGAATATAGGATGTGCTGTGCGCTATCACTATAAGGCCTCATTTAGACCGCAAACGTGGCAGCTGCGTGTCAGCTACATTACATGTCCGTTTCGGCGCATGTCAAAAGAGTGTGCACACAGCGTCAAAAGTCAAGTCAAGTTTATTTATATAGCGCATTTCATACACAGAGGTAATTCAATGTGCTTTACATAAACAAAAGAGTTATATGTGCGGAGCATCTCTTTATGGATTTCATAATGGATCTGAAGTTTGTATTAATGACATTTTCTTTCGGTCTTCCTACAATCTCTTTTTAGGAGTTTAACCGCTGGATTTTGCTTCCATGGTGCTTTCTGTTTGTCCTTAATTTTCTTGAATTGTACTGGAGCAATGTCATCCATAATGTTTGCCATTTTTGCATTAAAGTGATCAAATAAGTCTTCTACCGAGTCTGACAGTTGACTTGACGTCTGTGAAAGTGCTTGCTCAAAGAGAGCTGTAGAGACAGCTGTAGAGACATTTGAGACCCTTTGTGATAACAAGGTCGAGGGTATGCCTGAGAGAGTGTGTTGGCAAATGTACATGCTGTGTTAGGGAGAAAGTATCGATTAGTGCAATTAATTCCTTGGCATAATTGTTTTCAGGATTATCCACATTCAAGTTTAGATCCCCTGATATAATAAGACAGTCAAACTCAATGCAAATATACAGGGGATCCTGGGGAGTTTGAGTGGGTGGTGGGGTGCTGGGGTGGGGATGGTGGTGAGAGATATGGGGGGTTTGGGTGGCCTGGGGAGTTTGATTGGGTGGAGACGTGATTGGGTGTAGGTGGTGATTGGAAATCAAGGAAGATGGAGTTGAATATTGGTTCAGAGTCTCCATCTGCCTGCTGAGGTCCTGGGGATTTTGTTGCATATGTTTCGCTTTCAGCAGGTATTCCAGTAGTGTATTTCATGTTGTTGTGTCTTTGTGGTGGCAGGGAGTCGATGGAGGTGGGGAGGGGTATTGGTACTGGTGTTACAACATGACTCTTCCTTTCTGATAGCCTCTCAGCAGCTTTGATAGGTGCTATCTCCTCATGCTCATTGCATCCTTGTTTGCTGAGATTCCAGAGAGTTTGACGCCAGTGACTGACTTTGAGTCATTTCAGCAGCACCCAGCGTTTGTATGGCTACTGAGCGCTTATCAGAGGCTCGGCTCAAGGTTGGCAGAAAAAATGTTTTGGTGCAGGAGAGAGAGGTGATAGTTTTCAGTTAAGATCTCGGTCCCAGTCCAACTCACCTCTGTGCTATCCGGTCTGAAATATTCCCTGCGATTCCAGAAAAGGTTAAAATTGTCAATAAAATTCATCCCAACTGAAAAGCATGTTTTTGCGAGCCAGGTGTTTAAACGGAATAGTCTGGTAAATACAAAGCTTCCCTCTGCTGGGAGTGGGCCACTGATGAAAATTTGTATTCCAAGCTCATATAGGGCAGAGAAAAGTTCCTTGAAATCTTCTTTGACATACAGCTGTTCTTCGTAAATGTCATTTGCTCCAACATGCACAATGATGCGCTTGATAGTTGCATATTTTGATACCAGTTCTGCAGTTTCACCACGTCTCAGGTGCAGATTTAAGCAATAATCCCCGAGAGGCCGAAATCTGATTTTAGAACAGCTAAGGGGCGTTGTTAGGCACGACCAGAGCCGGGGGGGCACAACCGCGAGTTGGCGTGTGCGTTGCGTGTCTGTTCCGTGGTTGCTGCGACGCATTTTATCTGTAGCCGCCTACATTGCCAGAAACTCTTCTAAAACAATTGGCTGAATCGCGTTCGATGCCGTTGTAAAATCCAGCACAAACATAGGCTACACCTTGACCCCTTAGGCCTACTATACTCAGCACTGACCAAAACCCAGACTCATTTTCTGCTAGTGACAGCGCAAAAGTATAAGTATAAGTATATATACTCTTTTGATCCCGTGAGGGAAATTTGGTCTCTGCATTTATCCCAATCCGTGAATTAGTGTTCAACACACACAGCACACAGTGCACACACAGTGAGGGGAAGCACACACTAATCCCTGCGCAGTGAGCCGCCTGCATCAACAGCGGTACTCGTGGAGCAGTGAGGGGTTATGGTGCCTTGCTCAGGGGCACTTCAGCCACGCCTACTGGTCGGGGTTCGAATGCTGAATTATGTAATTATGTAGCACATACATTTTGAGTTTAACAACCCTTTTCCCAGTTTATGAAGTTGTGCGTCTATGAGCAAAGTAGACATATGGTTCTACTTTGCCCATAGACGCTTCATAAACTGTATGTTGCCTTAGACTAAGGTAGGCTAATGCAGCTACTGCTATAAATAGATAGATACTTTAGTCATCCCCAGACTTGTAACGTGAAGTCGTGCATGGATGTGATGTCTCCGTCCTGCAGTGCTCTCAACTCCGCTGCCATGTGTGAATAAACAAACGTCCCCCCAATGTCCCCGGTATAACGTTATTGTCGGATCATTAGGAGGTATTTGAAATGACCAAATGCAAATGTCATCCGAGGGACCTGACGGTGACGTCCCCAGAAAGTCCTGCACCGGACGTCACGCAATAACCAAACGATAACTTGCTGCGGACGTCAATAAGGTCCTGTGTTTGTCGGGTACATCCTATGACATAATACAGTTATAATATTACCTTTCCGCACCGGGAAGCACTCTTCCAGTGACAGTGATGGTCTTTCCTTCACGAAGACCACCCTTGATTGCACCAGTAAATGGTAGTCTCTGGGGAGGAAGAATCGACTGTCAGAGCTTCAAACTAAGGCTCGACTACGGACAATTTACTTTTACAATTTACTACATTTCAATAGGCTTACAGGCAACATGATTTTGTGCCATACAATCACGTTTAATTTGACTCGACATTGACAACCTTAGACATATGGTGCAGATGCTGTGCACAGATGCTGTGCTTTACTTGACATAATGGTGCAAATGATTGGTTAGGCCTATTTTCTATCTTTACGCATTTTGCACAGGGCCAAGTCATGTTTAACATGGATCAAACGAATAGCAAAGTAGGCTAAGTCGATTCTATGCAATACTTTAATAGTCGTATTCAAACAATTAGATTTGTTTTCCCCACTTAACTTCGTATTCAAGTTATGTAGGTTACTCACCGGACTGTGGTAAGATTGTTGATGCATTCTTCAAAGTTCAGTCGTTATTTTAACACTGGATTCGCAGAGCAGAGCGGACTTCATAAAGAGCAGAGAAGCTGTGAATCATGAAACGTAGACTAGGCTACTACACCCTGTCAAACAGCTCCAACGAAGTTAAGTTTCGATTTCCCGGTTTACCATGTTGGCACTACATTGGGACCGTGACCACATCACTCCCATTTCTGGCATCGATTCGATAGGTTGTTATCCGATAAACAGATCCAAACAGCACATCTAACACCTGTCTTTGAGGAGTGGACACTTTTATGGTAGAATGGCTTAGGACTATGGAACCAGAACAACGCCATAAAGATTGTGTGTCCCTGAAAAGATATTCACGTGTGTAATAGAGTTTTGTCTTCGAAAATATGATTTGCACAAGTGTAGAACCGTTTTGTAGGCCTAACCGTGGAATTCATTTGTCTGTGTGCAAAATAAATGCGTACCTGTAGAAATATGTTGTGCACTTGTGAAAACATTTGTCCACAGGGATTTAGTTTGAATGTGTGTGGAACAGCTTTATAGCTACAGGCATGGGAGAAGTGCGACATCTATCTTTCGTGTGCAAACTGGATCTACGAAGCTACAAAACATTTTTACAGACACACATTTTGGCAGTGTTTTGTCGTCGTTTCTGAAGAGCCAATCAGCAAATTTTGGCACTGTCTTGACAGTTTCTGCAGAGCCAATCAACACATTGCATCGCCTACTGACTAGCCAATCAGGGAACGTCCTGCGTCACAGCTCTCGACCTGGGCCCACTTCCCCGAAAGCATCTTAAGCCTAAGAGCATCGTAAAGTCCCTCTTACGAACGTCTTAAGATTTGCCGACTGTTTCCCGAAACCATCGTAGCTTAAGAGCATCGTGAAAAAACTCGTAGATCTACAAGTGCTCCAGAGTAGGCTACTCGTTACCGGCTAAGAGCGTCTTAACAGTACTTCTCACTGAGGTCACCAACAGGACATACAGAGGAATTACAACTTAGAATACATAATCCAATTTACGTTCCCATTCTTTATTGTGTTTACTTGTGATGAATCTATATACTTATACATATCTGTGTTATAGCCTCCTATGCAGGGGAGACATGGAAAAGCAGTTTTAGAAAAATGAGTTCCATGTTATGGAGAATGACGGCCTGTGAAGGGCAGTTATTTGGATGTGCGGTGGCCTTACCCACGTAAAACAGAGTGAAATAACATTTTGTAGCCTACTATAGAAACATTATATCATTGGAAACATGTATTATTCTAGCTATATAATAGTGCATCGTATAACCGCGAGATACAGCGCTTCACGATGACGGCAATGAGTTAACAGAAGACGCAATCTATCCAAATATCTACAATCTAGCAATCTATCTGAAATAACACCTATTTGAAGTAGGCCTATTATTCATGCCACATATTGTGTGTTAGTGTAGGCTACATAGCTTAAACTGTAGGAAATGTTTAAACTGTATTTCGAGTTTAATGTCGGCATGTCGAGATTAAAGGAACCATATGTAAGATTGTGGCCAAAACTGGTACTGCAATCACTTTCAAAATACTGAAGAGCGGTGTATCCCCTCCCCCTGACTCGAGGTTGCACACGCGGATGGCGAAATACTACTGACTTCGTGATTAGTAGATAGATGGAGGGTGGCGCATCAGTTCAAAACACAAAATGACATGACAAAACACAACATCAACAACAGTTGAGGGCTGCAACTTCACTTTTTAAATGACAATATCCTGGCTGGACTACTGTTGTCAGTGATATAAGTATTTGAAATGAACATGATTTCTTAATGTCTAGTGACATATCAGGGCCATTTTATGATTAATTGACATATTTTTCTTACATACGGTTCCTTTAAAGTAGATATGATATTTCAACTTTATTCTCGAAATGTTTAATGTCGACATGGCGACTTTAAAGTCAACATGTCGAGTTTAATCTCGCAAGGGGAAAAATATTTTTGTCCCTAATAGTCCGTCGTAGATATGGCCTTATTATGGCTTCTATGCAAGACCTGCTCAATAAAACAAGCCCCCTCTGTTTCATATATCTAATTTAATTGTTGTTATGAACTGGATATGTGATGATTCTGTGTACTGGATATGGGGCCCTCGTTGTACAATGCCTGCATACCACAAATAGTGCAATCATACAATCAATGAGAGCATGTGGTTATAAATTCTTTGATGCAACAGTTGCTTTTCTGGACCAGTGAGTGACATTTGGGTAATTTTCTGCAGCACACCTGATGATCTCTCATGGCACACTAGTGTGCCCCGGCACAGTGGCTGAAAAACACTGGCCTAGCCTACGCGAGGAAAGGTGTAGGTGGTGGTACGAGGGGGAAAATAGTTTGGGAACCGCTGGCTTAGGATATTATATGGAAGCGCGTTTCCGTCACTTGATGGAAAAAAAAGTCTTGATTATGAGATATAAAAGTCAAAATTATGAGATGCTAAGTCATAGCCTTATTATGAGTGCAGATCAATACAAAAAATATAGTGCAAAAACCTTGATAATGCTCAAAGTGATTAGTTTCATCATTATCACAGAGAAATATTCAAACTCCCAGTTTTCAAAGAATATAGGCCACAGTACAACAAATGAACACTTTCAATCAGCATATTTATACTTCTCCACCCATCTGTAGGCCTATCCTTCCTCAGAGTCTACCGAATATCATAGTTGTAATGTAATGTTACTGTATTACTACACAGGAAAATCAACCAATCAATCAATCACTGAATACAGAAGGAAAGTAAGACAGAAAGAAATTAGGCTCAGGCATCCTCACATGACAAGCATTGTTTATTATCTCTCAAAGATGAAAACAGAACGTGTGTACAGAATGGCAGCCACATGCAATACAAAAATATGAATTTTACATGACATAACATGTATTGACCCATTCTAAAAAATGTACAATTTATTTCTTACAGCATTTTATACATGAAAAAATATAAAGATTTATGTACATTTGGAACAGGGGAGCCGTACCTATTCAAAAATGTTATGATGTACAATATATATAAAATGTACAAATATTACAATAATTACAGCATGTGTATTAGCTGTACAGTGAGTAGTTATTTATGTGTGTATATTACACGTCACCTATGTTTTTTCATACCAGAATGACTTCAGTCGTTCACAGAAATAACACCTACATTTTCAGACACAATATACTCACTCACTCACTCACCCACACTCACACACACACATACACACACACACACACACATTACAGTACATGCACACCGGCAAATGAGAACACAAAACACAGACATACAGGCGCACACCAGAGGTAATGTTTATCAAAACTAATAAGGAGACACTAACATGCTAGATTGCTGCTGCAGTTCTCTTTTTTCCCCCAGTGGTGCAAAGGAACTCTACTCGGAACGCATAAACTACATAGTGTTAAGTCTAAAATCACTCAAAGATTCGAGAAGACTTATGCTTCTCCCTTTGGCTTGTTTGTTTGTTAGCTTGTTTATTAGTTGGTTGGTTCGCATCCTCAGCGTCACACTTGTTAGTGGGCCATATGAAATTGCAGGAGAGCGACAGCGCATTGACATTCAGTGTGTCCATCTATGATATGGTTTCCATGGTTTCCGTCACTGTAGTCCACTGTCAGGACTTAATTGTCTCACGTTGGCCTCCATTGAAAGCTAGTGCAGCTGTTCCTATGGTTCACTGTCCACTGTGAGTCCACGCAAACACTGGTGAAACACACAGTACATGGGACGCCACCACCACAACAACAACAACAACAACAACAGCAACAAAACAAACAAATAAACAAACAGACATGAGAGAGCTGTCTTTTCATCTGTAAATTGAAGCGCCCAGGTTCTGAAGCTCTGGCACCTGATATACAAAACATGGGAGGAGAAGGAACAGAGCTTTCTGTCCCAATAAAGGGATAGAAAGAGAGAGGGATAGAGGAAGAGAGAGAGTGATTGGATATGCCGCTTCAGGCATAGACAAGAGACACCACAGATGCACCACTGGAAAATCCATTGGTGGACAGTCACTGGCGGGTCCGGCAGTACCATGGTGACTGGCTGTGTTTATTTATTTTATTTATTTTTTTTTTTTAATGAAAGTCCAACACCAGTCCCCAGTTTTGTCAGCAAGAAACACGTCACAGCAGCGTGGGTGAGGGTGTGAGGGTGTGTGTGTGTGTGTGTGGGGGGTGGGGGATTGAGTTGCCATCACACCAATATCACACACGTCCATTTCACTAAGCACACCACAAGCCAGAGAGGAGAACCACAGACTCATTTCTTCCAAGAAAGAAAATAAACAGAAAGGGAAACAAAAACACATAAAGGCAAGAGTTTTAGATGGGTCAGAAGCAGGAAATGTGCAGTCCGTTAAGCTCCTCCCCTTCCTGTGAGAGATTCTCCGCTCCCGCCCACAGAGGAATACCGACGGAAAAGACGAGGAGGAGGAGGAGGAGGAAGATCAGTCTTGGATTAGTGGAAGCAGAATCTGTATCAGGCAGAGTCAACGCTTGGCTTTGCTTTAGTTTATTCATTTATTTAGTCTTTTAATCCGAAAGTTAAGGATTTCAGGATGCATGCAAGGCAGACCCAGGCTTTAGTTGTTTTGCATTGCTTAAGATTTCGTATCAACAGCTACAACCTGTGTTAGGAAAACAGATGCAGACCACACACACAAAGAGAGAGAGAGAGAGAGAGAGAGAGAGCAGGACAGGGAGACAGAAAAATAAAGGACGAAACATAGAGAGAGAAACACAAGGGTTAAATTATGTTAATGTAGAAAAGGTAACTGCTGATCATACATTAGGAAAAATCTGAATGATGAAAATCATTATTAAATTATTATTACATGTCATATTAATAGCTGTTATCAGTTTTATTAAAAGGATGTTTAATGAGCTAAGAGGGTGCATGCAGTGTGCAAAACTAAGATACTCTTTGGATAAAAAAATTGAAGACCAGGGGAGTATACCACGCAGCGAGGTTACTGGTTTACCCCGGTCATGGATGGGCAAATTTCAAATACAAAATAGTATTTTGCTCTTTGTATTTCATTGGGTTGAAGAAAATGGCTACATATTTTATATCAAAATACATTTTGGTAAAACCAATACTTTTGGTGATGTGATGACATAAAAGTGTAAAACAAGTTTGCCCAGGTATGTTGATGTGGACTCTAAGCAGCTAGCTTTAGTATGTTCTTAGCATATGTTGTAATTATTTTACTTTATACACAGACGTTTAAGACTGGCAGCCTTAACCCTTTACCCCCTACAAGCCCGCCATATGAACTGTGGCAAGGAAAAACTCCCATATTCCAGGAAGAAACCTTGAGCAGAACCTGACTTAATAGGGAGAGCCCATCTGCTTCTGGCTGGCTGCAGCTCCAATGGCAGCAGATGTAGAATAATCTGAAAAAGTAGTCTACAAGATAAGATGAGTTAACTAACTAAAGGCTCTCTTATACAGGGTTGTTTTCCGAACTTTTTTAAAAAAATCACTGAACTTGCCTGCTTGATGTACAGAGGCAGGGTGTTTGGGGCATAATGGATAAAAGCAGCTTCTCCACTTTGCTTGTGGAACACTTAGGGTACAATTAAGATTAGCATTGGAAGATCTAAGTTTCCTATGTGGTTGATAAGATATTATAAGATCACTATTATAATGCCACTTCATTTTCTGCATTCAGTACCATGAGTTGGAAGTTGTTATTTTAAGGCTATGAGATGTAACAGGCAGGTCAGTTGATCTGTTGACTGTTTGCAGATTTATGACATGTCTCGTAGGCAGGGAAAAGCTGTAGCTCTCAGACACTTTCCACTTAATCAACAGAGCCAGTGTACTGATGAAGGAATATATTAAATAGACAGATATGGAAGGTATGCAAAGTGATTTCCTGCCCCCTTTGTAGAGTATTTTTAGTATTTTGAAAATACAAAAATACAGTATTTTATTTTGATACATGGTGTGGTTACTGTATTTTGTACTTTATTTTGATACACTTAACATTAGGGTATTTGATATTTTATTTTAAAATACATTTTGATTTATTTTTGCCCATCCCTGACCCTGGTAACCACTGATGTGATCTCCAAGAGAATAATTTACTTGTATTGCTTCTGAAGCGACATATTGTTTTGAGATCAGCGGTAACTCCTGAAGTGACCTGGGTAAGGCAGTAACCCTGCTTCATAGCATTCCCCTCAGGAAGAAGTGTTGCTTGAGGTGTAGAACTGACCAATAGAGGCCTTATGTCACTACCCTTTGCCTATGAGATATTGAGGAGCCAATGGCATCTCAAATTAACAGAATTTGATTGGCTCAGATACCAGCTGGTTTTGAGACAAATCCGGCCCCTTAGGCCAGTCAGGACTGGACTTGCTCCAGATGCATCTATATGCATACTGGTGATGAGAGAAACATATGGAGCATATATAAGAAAAATAACAAGAGTTGTAGTCAATGGATAAGGAGTACATCATATTTTTACAGCATGTGACCCAGAAAGGAACAACTCGAAAGCAGTTAAGGAGATAGAGGAGGTCAAGCATAGGGATGAGAGAATCATGTCAAGTTATAGCAAGAGCAGAATGGTCAATCCCCCGCCAAGCCTTTTGCTTGATGTCTAAAATGGAGGGAGGAAGTTAGTTACCCCATGTGGACCTCAATGATATGCATCACTCAAGGGATGACTCTAGAACACTCTAGACTCACAGACTGGCATTAGGCTGGCAGACCATGCAGTACATGGCTTAGTCTCCAGCCTGGCAGTGGGTAACATCCAATGAAAGACCTGACTGGACACTGCAGTGATGTAACAGTCAATCACCCCAGCAAAGTTATGTTTACTGAGATGTGGAAAAGGATCATCCTTATCGGGCAACTAACTCCCTGTCTCCAAGTGTAAGCTAGTGTACAGATAATCTAAGAGGTCTGAAGTGACCCCAGCCTCTCCTATCTACTGAGGGCATGACTTGAGAATACACTCAGGTGTATGGCTAGGGTCAGAGACTGTGACCCCCCTCTTAAAATGCCCAAATGCCCCCTTCGTACCCAACCCCCCACCCCTAAAATGCCAAATACTCCCAGAGGTGGAAAAGTCTGGCCTCAGAAAGTAAGAGTCCTACCATTTATTGGTTCTACCTGTGCACTTACAGGTTACAGGTGAACTCACTAAGTAGCGGATATACCTGGCTGAGTTGTGCTAATCCGAATCAGCTGGTTGAAGTGAATGGCAGGACTTTTACTTTCTGAAAAAAAAAAAGTCCCCTCCCCCCTTTAAGTGCCCAGAGTGGCCAGTCTGGGGGGGGGGCAGCTACGATACGTACTCAGCGGACTTCCAGAAGTGTCCGGGGTGGGAGAGCCTCCTGTTGAGCTTGGGCAGCTTCTCCAGCATGTCCGCCAGCTGGGCGAAGGTGGGCCGCTCCCGCAGGTCGTACGCCCAGCACGTGCACAGGATCTCCTGCAGAGGAGGGAGTCGGGTGGGGGTAAGGGGCGGGGCGGGGCAGGGGGACAAACATGTTAAGCTGGCATCTACATCCCTTTAAGTGTGAGGCAGTAAGAGCTTTCGGTGATAAGCTCTGTCCACTGTCCACACATTATCAGCTTTCTTTGTCAGGTCTACCTGGGCCAGACGCACTGAAGGCCAACAACATCATGCTCTGTACAAAAAATAAATGATATTGGTGAACTAATGAATGTATAAAGTCTTTTTAATACTCTTGCATGGTAAGTACTGAGAGAGTATGTTCTTTTGCATACTGGTTGCAGTGTTAAGCTGGTTCACCTCTTATTTGAAAGATAGAACTTTCTCCGTCAAATTCTTTATATTCTGCTGCTATTAACTGTGGTGTCCCTCAAGGATCAATTTTAGGTCCTCTTTTATTCTTTCTCTACATGCTGCCTCTCGATTCTATCCTGCAGAAGCATAATATTCAATATCACTGCTATGCAGACGACTCACAGTTGTACTTACCACTCACACCTGATAGCACCGGCACACTAAAGAAACTGTTTAGTTGCCTTGACAACATTAAATCCTGGATGGCCAGTCATTTTCTTTAACTAAACGATAGTAAAACCGAAGCAATTTTATTTGCCTCCCATTGCTTGTCACCAGCTTAAGTAATGCACTTGGTCCCCTTTCTGCAAACCTGCGCATTGTGGTCTGAAATCTAGGTGTTTTATTGGATAGCTCACTTAATTTTAACAAACAAATCAGTAGTGCCGTTAAAAGAAGTTTTTATCAGCTCAGAACATAGCTAAGTTAAAGTCATTTTTTATCTCACAATGACATTGAAATTATTATCCATGCTTTTATCAACTCAAGGCTTGACTATTGTAACTCCTTGTATACTGGCATGACCCAATCTAACATTGCCGGATTGCAAATGGTACAAAATGCAGCTGCTAGACTCTTAACAGGCACTAAGAAGAGAGAGTACATTACACCTGTCTGGCTTGCACTGGCTACCTGTAAAGCACAGAATAGATTTTAAAATGTTACTCTTTGTTTTTAAAGCCCTAAATGGACTAGCTCCTTCTTATATCTCAGACATACTATCCCCGCACTCTGCACATAGGTCACTCAGGGTTTCCTTCTAAACAGCTTCTCACAATCCCTCATGGAAGACTTAAGACAAGAGGTGACCGGGCCTTTTTTGTAGTTACCCCAGTTTTTGCATATGTACCCAGGGGTTTTGAATACCCTAATTGACTGACTTAACTAATGACTTGTTTGTGATTTTTAATCAAATAATATTTGTCCATGGCAGGAAATGTATTGAAATTCTGTTTGGGGGTCCTCCAGACACCACCACAGATTTGGTCCCCCCCAATGTTGACATCATGACTACGGCCTTGCCTCCTACCCTCCTGTCTCCCTCCCTCTTTCCCTCCCTCTCTCTTCTTTTCCCTCTCTCTCTCTCCTTCCTTTCTCTCTCCCTCCTTCTTTCCTTCTCTCCCTCTCTCCTCCATCTTTCTCTCCCTCCATCCCTTCCTCTCTGCCCTTCTTTCTCCTCTCTCCCTCCCTCTCTCTCTCCTCCCTCCCTCCCTCCTTCTGCAGTGCTGTCGTTCATCTCTCTCTACTCACCGTGACCTCCTTGCCCAGGCTGGTCTCGGCCAGCACCTTCTTGATGCCCTCCCCACTGCCCACCTGCCAGATGGTAGCCTCCACGGGCTGGTTGGTGATGGGCCAGTCTCGGGCCTGCAGCTCGTACCATATGGTCCTGCAGGCGGGGGGGAGAGGTCAGAGAAAAACATTTAATCTCACCAGGCAGATGCCAAAGTCCTTCACTCCACACCCAGAGCACTGGAATGCACTCCTCATTATGTCCAGTCAGGCTTTATGGTTGGAGGTCAAAATAGCCACAGACTTCAGAAATTACGTCATTTTAATGGCGTTATAGAAAGCTAGAGTTGCAAAATATTTTGTGAAGTTTATGCAGCTTGTTTTGATGCATCTCATCCAGGTTCCAGAATAGACAATGAACAATAAACAATAAACAAATGCATTAATAAAAATACCTAAAACAAAGACTCAGTCCACTGTACAGCATGCTGATACACACTGACCCTTTCACTATCCCTTTTTTAATTGTTTTATTTATTAGTTTATTTGTCAGGGACAATGCAGCGCACATTATTACATACATAGCTATCACAGTCAATGCCATAACAATGTCTGTAGATGTGTTACATAAAAGGTTTCTAGCCAGTTGGCTAATTTGAGCAAGATAACTTTCAGCAAGATAACATTATGGCTGGCCTTGAAGGACTGTCCTGTTTTTGTCTGGACATATACATCTACATCTATCCTCTACACTGTGTTTGGTGCACTGTGCACAGAGCTGGACATACCCAAAGGCGTAGACGTCAGCAGCGTTGGAGAAGGGCAGTCTGTCCTCGTTGTTGCCCGGGCTCATCTTGCGGACGATCTCGGGGGCCAAGTAACAGATCCACCCGTGTGGCAACTTCAGCTCATTCTCACGCCTATAGGACAGACACACACACACACCCCCGTGTATACACACATGAGCACACATGTATACGCACACACACACACACACACACACACACACACACACACACACACACACAAAAAAACACCCAAATACAGACACACACATACACATACACATGCACACACAGACACATACTTCACAGCCCAGCTATAATAGCAAGCTGTTAAATTCTGCCCATTGGGGTCAGATCTGTGTAAGAGGTGGATGAGAGGTGGTGGCTGGTTTCTGGGAAGAGACAGCAGAACTTCTTACCGTCCTTCTTGGACCACTCCAGAGATCCCGAAAAGGCCAAAGTCTGTGATCACCACCTTGTTGGTGTCGTGAAAGACATTCTTAGATTTCAGATCCTTGTGAACAATGCCTTTGGCGTGAAGGTAGCCCATGCCCTATAAATATAGAGAGTATTTACACTTACATTTACATTTATTCAGTTAGCAGATGCTTTTATCCAAAGCCACTTACAAACTGATGAATAACATTCAAGCTACAATGCAGAGGAGACCTTAGGTAGCAATAAATAGTACAGCAGTAAATACCACTACCACACCAATACGAATTTAAAATGAAATAAATACAATGACCTTAACAGACAGATACAGGAGGAGACTAAACACAACAATCTATGCATTAGGCTTCAGCACAGACAGGAGTTTGACGCTGAATAGAAAAGTATGGATAATGACAATACCTTTACAATCTCTTGAGCGATTTGCCTGGTCTTGTTAATATCCAGATTGTTCTTGGTGTCCCTCACGACAGAGTACAAAGTCCGGCCTTTGCAGAAACTGTTTGAAAAAAAAAGAAAGAAATGAAAACAAGAAATGAGAACTGGAACAATAATATAACAAAAAATATATAATTAATTATTTCCGCTGTATAGTTGGACAGCTCTTAAGTGATGAAGCCCTATTACTCGTGAGGTCTACAAGGCGCCTTGCTACTGGTACAGCTCTAAGCGAGGCTGGCAGTGTTTGATCTTGACCTTGGCCTTGACTCTGACCTTGTGATGATGGCCAGGTGGGGCGGGGCCATGCAGGCGCCCATGAAAAGCACAACGTTCTCGTGGCGTGTCTGCCGGTAGTTCATCACTTCCTTCTTGAAGAGCTTGAGGTGGTCCTGGTTGTTGCCGTCAATCTCCAGAAGACGGATGGCCACCTCTCCGTGCCAGCGGCCGCGGTGGACGCGGCCCCACCGGCCCTTGCCGATCAGCTCGCCCAGGTCCAGCTGCTCGAATGGGATGTCCCACTCCTGCAGGTACACGCTGGTCTGGCTAGCCTTGCGGGAGATGGGGCCCTTCCAGTGACCACTGCCGCCGCTGCCCCGCGCGCTCGGGAGGTCGTCCAGCTCGTCCCCATCGCACTCCCCGTCCGAGCCCATGTGGACCTCCTCTTCCTCCTCCTCGTACTCCTCCTCGGCCTGCTCCTCGTCCTCCTCCTCCACATCCTCTTCCTCTTCTTCCTCTACGACTTCTTCGTCCCCCTCGGCCTCAATCTCCTCCTCTTCCTCTTCCTCTTCCTCCTGATAAGGGAATGTTGTATTCAGCATGAACCAACTGCTTATAAACCCGCCCTGATGAAACCATCTCAGCAACCCTTCAAATCCTTCCTATCAAATAAAACCTCAAAAGCTATAAGCTAAAATAAAAATATAAATACAATAAACAATATAAAAATATACAATAATAAAGAGTTTGGTTCCAAAACGCTATATCCTCCATTTCAATTAATGTTGTAACATTTTGTTCCAGGTAATTTCAGTGCAATTGTATCGGAACGTCACATATTACCAACCATACTGTATGTCCAACCTCTCGTGTATGTGTCACTTAATATTCATTTCTATTCAAACCAAGGCGGCGGATTCCTAAAGAAACGCAAGCACTCACACCATAAGTGTATCTAAATTAGCTATGTACCAAAAAGTACATTTTACCGTGACTCGAAGAGCTGTAAACAGTGTTGTAAGGCTGCGTGTACAAATCCGCTTGGAGCTCCAGTGGAATTTTGAATTGCGGCGAGAATTCTCGGGCTAACCGTTGATGTGCAGTGAGAAAGGTTGGGAATAGGCACCCACCAGCCCAGCACTAAACGTGGTAAATAAAATCAGATATTTCAGGCAGTAAAAGCCCCGGTAAGAACCAAACTAGATTTTGTTCAAATCTACACACCAATGGCTACTGAAAATGTAAGGTTAATTTATCAAATGTTATTTTGAAGTATTAAAAAACATTGTTGTTTTCGAACGAAATGGTTGGTAATTAGCACGTTTACAATAATTGGGTTATTGTTATTTGATTTATCATCACTCAATCAAAACAGCAAAACTGCAATTTTACTGCTATTACCTGAAATACACAATTAAATAACATGACTTATTAATGTTTTTAAAAATGGAGATATAGCGTATACCAAACTATTTATATACAATAAATAATGCATAAAAATAATATACAAAAATATAACTAAAATAAATGTTTAAAAAATGCTCCTGTGATGAAGGCCAGCCTCACCTCTCCATCCTCATCCTCAGCCAGCTCGGCCCGTAGATCCTCTGCACATGGCTCGTTCTCATTACTGAAAACAAACAAACAAACAAAACAACAAAACCTTTAAACTCAAAAACAATCCTCCAGAACAGGATGGTAATGGGACGTACGTCCTGGTGAGGGGGTCCACTTACACTGTGTCTGGAAGGCCACTTTCAGAATGCAGCGTGGTCGAGCTGGACACGTCTGTGTGCATAAACACTATTTAAGTTTGTTGAAGAGAATAGTTAAAAAAAAAAGTTCAGTATAAGGAGGAGTTCAACGGCATAAAACGTTTGCCAACAGGAAGGCCTTTCTTTAAACACATTTATACAATATGTATGAATATTGTCAGCCAGAGAGAGCCTATAATGATAGTGTTCTCCAGCAGGGGGCAGAATGGTACACAATCACAACTCAACCACACATAGCATAGCATGTCCCTTATTCCCAAGCACAACACCCACCAACATTCAAGGTAGCACTCAAACCATCACTCAACAGAACGATTTGAACAGTTTGTCCACCATACAAGAGTAAAGCAAGTTATGCAGTCCATGTCAACTTGTGGCTAAGAGCACATAGCTGGAGAGAAAGGGACACACAAGGGAAGGCCGAAACCATTCAGGGAAACGTTAACTCACCAGGGAAGATAAACTGCTGTCTGTGCTGAAAGTAGCAGGCAGCTTGGGAACAGAGAGGGAGGGGGGGCAAGTAGCAAAAGCCAAAGGAGGAGAGAAGGAATGAGAGAGAGAGCCAGAGAGAACAAGGAAGAGAGAGAGAGAGAGAGAGGGAGGGAGGGAGAGAAGAAGAGCGAGAGACAGAACAAGGAAGAGATAGAGAGAGAGAGAACAAGGAAGAGAGAGAGAGAGAGAGAGAGAGAGGGAGGGAGAGAAGAAGAGCGAGAGACAGAACAATCCGGGTTAAAAAGGGGACAGAAACTTTGGGTTAATGAAGGTAAGAATGTCTGAGTTAAACAAGCTTGCCAAAAACAAAACAAAAGAAAAACAAACCAAAAAAAACAATTTAGCTTACGGCACTTATGCAGTGGTATGGTTAACACACATCCATCATCCAGGATAAAAATGCAAAGGTTCATAACCCTCATTAGTAGCACATAAATAGATGCACCAAACACACAGTCATCACTGAGCATGCACATTCTGCATGAGTCACAGGAGAGGCCTGTTCTGTTTGGGAGAGACGGAGCATGAAGGAAACAGGAGCCACGCTTGATCGGATCAGAACCAGACCGCCGATGTCTGAGGGCTGAAATCGGGCTGGTGAACCGCTACAGACAGCTACGGCCGCTGGAGCGCGCAGGACTGATGTGGCTGCTAGGGGGGTAGCTGAAGGTCACTAAAAGTGAAGGCGCATGGGGCAGTATCTCTTGGGCAGTCACATGAATGAGGTATGAGCTACACCAGGCATTCCATTCGCGTTGCGTCTGCTGTAACAATTAGCTTCCACTATAATCAATGGAAGTAGCTACACCAGACGTGATAGCGGCGCGAACGTTCGAAAAAAATAGACCAGTCTTTTAAAATGAATTTTACGTGTCGCGAACGGAACGCTTCATTTACGCGCCTGGTGTACTCATACCTGAGGATAAGGACACGGACTACTGTTCTGATTGGATGATAAGCTAATAAACTGTCCTTCAGTGAATGTTAATGTAAATTTGATTGTCCAGTATCAATGGGATCAGCACTCAAAAGCATTGCTCACTTAGCAACATTGCCCAAAAACATGCCCCCTGGTACCACCACCTTCAGTGACCATCCACCCCACAGAGCAGCAGATGCAGACACCTGCAGCGGATCTGGGCCAGCTCCAACCCAGATCGGGGCCGGATCATGTGTCGGGTCGGGTCAGCTCTTCCTCTGGGTGCCCTTCACAGCTGAGGAGGTGGCCC